>NW_022196913.1:28026862-28027739 GCF_008632895.1 Mastomys coucha
TTTTTCTTTTTTTCTTTCTTTTTTATCTGATAAAAGCTAATTACCCCAGAAAGAAAAAACCTGCAATGGCCACAGTGGTAGAACTGAACCCTACAAGTGAGAAGAGTGAGTTTGTCCTAGGAACAGCAGTAAACAAGACCCCTCCCCGGAAAGGTAAACCCTGCACAGCTGCTTACTCACTGACTTTATGGCACACTCTTTTCCATAACGTATTCATAGAAAACAATAGATTAATCACTTTTAAATTTTTGATTCTTTTTGAAACACACTAACATTAAAGCACACTTCACAGTTATGTGAAGGAAGGAAAAATACTCTTAGGAAAATAGTTTCTCACAGTTACATTCTCATCTTTATCCATATGAGTTTATTCTTCACTATTGTTTTTTTTTTAATTTTTTAAACTTTTATTGCATTAAGATGAGAAAAGTTACATGATTTCGATGTATCTGAATTTGTTAACATTTAAAAACATATTTTAAGTAAATAGAATTAAATCACATTCTTGTTTCCCTTTTGTACCCCAACTCCTCGCAGAGACCCCCCTTCAATACCTACAATATCTTTTTGTCATATTCCTTAAAATTTATAAAATATTATAACAACAAAAATGAGTATTATAAAAGTTGTTTGATATAAAATAGCAATCAATTTAACAGTCTTATATAGATGCTTGCCTACAGCAATACTGAAAATACATACATTTTTCTCAATATAAATTTTAAATAACTCCAAACATATTAACTGTATATTTCAAAATAATACATCACTACTACTATTTTCTTTAAATGAACATAAATATATAGTCCTTTTGTTTGTTTGTTTTGTATTTAGTAGAGTTTAAAATCTTGGCTCTTACTGTGGTACAAGCACAAAA
>NW_022196913.1:28028322-28033668 GCF_008632895.1 Mastomys coucha
GAAATAAACAATACTACTAATAGAGAGGCTGAGATAGGAGAAGCAAAATTTCAAGACCCTTATGTTGTGCACAGCAAGACACTGTCACAAACAAGTTGAAAGTATATATAGATTGTACAATACAGGACCTATTTCTCCAATTACCAAATTAGAGAGACCATTTGATGACAATCAACAAATTTCTAATTCCTCATATTTTGGGATTTCAATCAATTAGGGTATGTTAGCAATATTAATTTTCATATTAAGATATTAAGGTAATTGTTGTTTTTGTTGTAAGAGGTGGAATTAGATTTGTGTGGATTTGTTGAAAGATTACTTTCTTGCTTCTTCTAGGGTGTAGTTTTGTTCCTTATGTTGATGTTTTCCATCTATTATCCTTTGTAGGGCTGGATTTGTGGAACAGTATTATGTAAATTTGGTTTTGTCATGGAATATATTGTTTTCTCCATTTAAGGGAATTGAGGGTTCGCTGGGTATAGTAGCCTGGGCTGGCATTTGAGTTCTCTTAGGGTCTGTATGACATCTGCCCAGGACCTTCTAGCTTTCATAGTCTCTGGGGAGAAGTCTGGTGTAATTCTGATAGGCCTGCCTTTATATGTTACTTGCCTTTTTTCCCTTACTGCTTTTAAAATTCTTTCTTTGTTTAGTGCACTTAGTATTTTGGTTATTATGTGTCGGGAGGAATTTCTTTTCTGGTCCAGTCTATTTGGAGTTCTGTAGGCTTCTTGTATGTTCATGGGCATCTCTTTCTTTAGGTTAGGGAAGTTTTCTTCTATAATTTTGTTGAAGATATTTACTGGCCCATTACATTGGGAGTCTTTACTCTCTTCTATACCTATTATCCTTAGGTTTGGTCTTCTCATTGCGTCCTGGATTTCCTGGATGTTTTGGGTTAGGAGCTTTTTGCTTTTTGCATTTTCTTTGACTGTTGTGTCAATGTTCTCTAAGGTGTTCTCTGCCCCTGAGATTCTCTCTTGTATCTCTTGTATTCTGTTGGTGATGCTTGAATCTGTGACTCCTGATTTCTTTCCTAGGTTTTGTATCTTCAGGGTTGTCTCTCTTTCTGATTTCGTTATTGTTTCCATTTCTATTTTTAGATTCTGGATGGTTTTGCTCATTTCCTTCACCTGTTTGATTGTGTTTTCCTGTAGTTTTATAAGGGATTTTTCTGTTTCCTCTTTAAGAGCTTCTAGCTGTTTACCTGTGTTCTCCTGTATTTCTTTGAGGGTACTATTTATGTCTTTCTTAAAGTCCTGTATCATCATCATGATAAGTGATTTTAGATCTGAATCTTGCTTTTCTGGTCTGATGGTGTGTCCAGGACTTGCTATGGTGGGAGAATTGGGTTCTGATGATGCCAAGTAACCTTGGTTTGTGTTGTTTATTTTCTTATGCTTGCCCCCTGTCCCCACATCTGGTTATCTCTAGTGCTACCTGCCCTTGCTAAATCTGACTGGAACCTGTCCTTCTTCTGATCCTGGTTGTATCAGAACTCCTCAGAGTCAAGCTGTCTCTGGAATCCTGTGATTCTGGGATCCTGTGACTCTGGGCTTGTTAGAGCACCTGGGAGTGTAGTAGCTTCCTCTGGGTGTTGTGGGACTGGCTGCAGAGCTTGTACCCAAGGTCCACTCAGGACACCAGCCCAGAGAGACCAGAAGGAACCAGAGCCACTCTGCTAGCAGAGTTCTTGTGTGCCTAGTCCCGCTGGTCCCAGTTACTCTCAGTGTTGGGACAGATGTGTCCTCCTCACATCTATCCTGAGAGTGTCAGAGTGCCTGGGAGTGGAGCATCTTCTGGGTGTTGTGGGACTCGCTGCAGAGCTTGCGCCCAAGGTCAGCTCAGGACACCAGCCCAGAGAGACTGGCTATTCTTCACTATTGTTAACAAAGCTGTTGGAAGACAGCTTCATGTCCCATTCCTTTAATATTTTATTGGAACAATGCAAACATAATTGTGTTGCTTGATTAAAGTAACAAATTACATAAATATCCAAAATCAAATAATTTTTGTAAGCTTAATTTACCAACTATAATTTTACTGCATTTATTCTATATGATTGTTATATAATTCTATACTGTATTTGCTGTATTTTAACTTGCTATTTTTTCAGTATTGCTTTATAAGATTAACAAAACTTTATTCTTTTCAATTTTTATTAATTCTTTAAAGTTAGCACCAAGTTAAGCCAAGGAATGGGTCTCACTATGGCATTTCCCTCCACATCATGATACTTTGCTCATCTTCCTCCTCTCCATCCTGCCCCCTGCTCCCTGCTCCCTGCTCCCCATGCACCTCTGGCTCCTTTCTCCTCCTTCCCTTGATGGAATGCTGATGATGTGAAAGCAGAAGGGATGACTGTCTGGAGGAAGGACAGGAATAGAGTGTTACACTTAGGCCATACTTGATGCATTCCATCAAGTCCCTTCCATATTTACTCACCTTTGGATAGCCCTGGCTAGTCTCAAGCTCATGGTCTTCCTGGCTCTGTCTTTGTCACCCAGTGATCCATTCAGGCATTTCACCTTAAAGTCAATAGCCTGAAACCATTTACCTTTACCACCTCACTATCTTATGGAAGGAGTTGGGGACAGAGTTCCTGGCAGCTCGGCTTCCCTTCTTTTCTGGGTCTCATCCTGTCTCACTCCTGCACAAACCTCTCTAGTGTCCTCCACCCCATTCAGAGTAAAAGCCACAGTGCAGCACATGAGACCTTCGAGACTAGGTTCTACTTCTGGCTCCCTCTGCTCTGTCATATTCACCTGGTGTTGGCAGTCACTCCACGGCATTTCTACTTTGTGGAGTGTGCCTTCCCCTCAGACATCACATGACCAGCTAGATCTCAGGCATATCCCTGGGGCTGAATTTCCTCTTGTTTTATTTTCTGCACAGCTCTGACATCCCCTAATGCAGACTTACTGTTTGACCTTGTCTGTTGTTCTCCCCAGAACATGAGCTCCACTGGCTGTATACTGCTACACACGAAGAGTGATCAGCAAGTGTGTGTTCAGTAAGAACTGAAGACACAAATCTAGGCTGGACAGCATGGCTTAGGAGAGTGGCTAGTCCAGCTCCTGTCCAGTTCCCTGAAGTGATTCAACTGACTTGCTCAGGCATAGGATGAGCTGGGTAGACCTAGGTTCCCTGAGAGACAGTCATTTGGTCTGCTAAAGTACCCATGGGAGCTCTCTCTGACACCTCGAGAAGATGCTGAGCTCTGAATGCCCAGCTTATTTACCACAGTTACTACCTAATCCACTTCTCCAGGGGGAGAGACTGAGACAGAGAGGGAGAGAGAAAGAGAGGCTGAAGTACATCTGTGGGAACAGCTATGGCCAGGTGAATACAGCTTCTGCAGTCATATGATTTCCTGATTATCAAGTTGGTCTGTCTAGTGTGTACTTTCAGGACATCTACCCCATACAGCACTGCAGGGGCTTCCACAGGAACAGTAGAAAGTGCTCAGGAAGCAATCAGCTAGCGTCCCTCAGAGGTCCGTTTCTAAGCCAATCTCTCATTTCACTCACAGATGCATGTGTCACCTATGTTTTCTGTTCTTTGGACGTTGCAGCCAAGCTCTGGGAAAGAGGAAGAGAATGTCATTTCAGGACTGTGTTCACTTCTTTTTCCACTACAGCTTCAGTACAGGTTCCCAGCATGTGAGGGTCCCAAATTCCTTAGTGAGGAAATCTTCCTAGGACTTTAGTCTTAAACTTGATTTCTTCTTTTAAAAAAAATGATTACATTTCAAATGAAAGTTTATCCTTAATGCCTGAGGGCAAGAAAAATCATCTGTCTTAATGAGCAACTTCTTCAAACTTTAAACTTTACTTGTATGCATTAGGCATGATATGTTTCTAAAATTATATTTGTGATATGTAAGATAAACATATATGGCATACTACCAGTTATACATGCTATATATGTACATATGCATGCAACTTACATATAATGTACTATGCATTGTGTAATTATTTATATCTATCTTTTAATGTATGTTTCACATTTACTGTGAGTCATCTCATTGGCTCTAAAACTGAATGTTTTAGGAATGGGGCAGACGAAATTACTAGCTCAATAAAGCAAGCCATGATGTGATGTCTTGTTTTCAGTCCTGAGTTTATGTTCCATGCGCTATGGAATAGCCTTCATCGCACATTTCTGCAACTTCACATTGATAGCGCAGAATTCCATCATAAGCATCACCATGGTAGCCATGGTCAACAATACCAACCACCTACCCCACCTCAATAGCTCTGCTGGTTTAAACGGTGATCAGCATGAAGCCTCAAAACATCTTTCTATAAAGGTAGGCAATGCCAAATTTAAGTTTGTTCTCCCAGTCACGTGTGCTCGTGTGCATGTGCATGTACGTGTGTGGGGCCTTGTAGGACCCAAGGCTTGAATGTTAGGCTGTGCTAACTGCCCAGTGGGTCCCACGGATTTCCCTGTTTCTGCTTCCTCAGTGATTGGATTACAAGCCACAGTGGGGGGCCTTTCTGTAGGTTCTAATCTAGGAACTAAATTGAGCTCTTAATGCTTGCACAGCAAGCACTTTACCAACTGAGCCACCTCTTCAGCCTCTGGACTCAAAAGTTTGCTATTCATTTTGTATATTTCTTTTTCTAGAGTTTATACCTTCAAAAGCCACTTTGACAGATCTGGGAAGAGAAGCCAGGGCCTTGCACATTTTAGACCAGTTGCTTTATAACTGAGTTACTTTCCAGCCGTGTCCCTTTTCTCTTCCGTTCATTCCACTTTCCGGAAGAGCCTTGTTAAGCTGTCCAGGCAGGCCTTGAACTCACTTTGCAACCCAGGCCAGCCTTGAATTTGTGCTCCTCCTGCCTCAGCCTTTTGAATAGCAACCAGCCCAGCTGTGCTCAAAATTTTTAATTGAGAAAAATTTGGATCTAAGGGGTCTTCTTAGAGTAGGCAGGTACTTTTCAGTATGTGGCTCACAGAGGCATTTTATGTTTTCTAAAGGCCCCTGTGTATAACTGGAGTCCTCAAACCCAAGGAATCATCTTCAGCTCTGTCCAGTACGGCATGATGCTGATGCAGGGTCCTGGCGGATACTTGGCAGGAAAAATAGGAACAAAGAAAGTGGTTGGAATTGCTCTGCTTGGATCTTCATTGCTCACTCTCTGCATCCCACTGGCTGCCAGTCTAGGACTAGCTTTTCTCCTGGCAGCTCGAGCAGCTCAGGGCTTAACCCAGGTACCAAGTATCTCAACTATTTCCTTCCTTCCTTTCTTCTTCTTTTCCTTTCTTTCTTCCTTCCTTCCTTCCTTCCTCCTCCTCCTCCTTCTTTTGTTTTTTAAATGAAATCCTTTTTTTTTTTTTTTT
>NW_022196913.1:28034030-28064183 GCF_008632895.1 Mastomys coucha
TTCTTCTTCTTCTTCTTCTTCTTCTTCTTCTTCTTCTTCTTCTTCTTCTTCCTTCTCTTCCTCCTCCTTCACCCTTTCTACTCATCTTCCTCCTCTTCCTCCTCCTTCTAAATATAAACCCGGCTGGCCTCTAACTCACAGAGATCTACCACCGGCCTCTGCCTCCTGAGTGTTGGACTTAAAGATGTATGTCACCACACTCAGCCCTAGATACTGAGTATTTTCAAACTCTGAGATGAATATTTGTTTGTAGTCTACATCAATATATCTAACAATTTTTATTTCAGGGTACTGGATATGGGGGGCAGTTTGCACTCTGGCAGAGATGGGCTCCTCCAAATGAACGCAGCCGACTCTGCACCATTGCTATGTCAGGTAACTATGTGCAGTCTAGATGGTACTTGGCAACCCAATGCTTCCTACTGGGCTCCTAAACATCTTTTTCTGTTGAACAGTTCTTTTGCTGATGCTAAGAGATGTTTATATAGATTAAGGAAACTAATCCTTTATTTGTGATGTTACTTATTTTTCCCTATGTTTTGATTTGTAGCATAACATTGTTTGTGATATAACTTCTCATCTTTAAAATGATTTTTTATGTTGCTAAATTGGTCACTTTTCTTTTGTGGAGTTTGAAATTTCCACTCACTCATGGAAATGTTGTAAAAGCAATTATCCATGTTTTTAATGAATTTGTAGGGTTTCATTTTTATACATTAATTCTTGACAATCATATGAAACTTATATTTTTGTTCTGTGTGGCATATGGATTCAACTTAATAATTTTTGGAATTGCTCTAAATTTTTCTGAGAATATCTTCACTTTAAAAAGGTTTTATTATACTTATTCACTTTGTGTATATGCATGTCACAGCATATGGGTGGAAGTCAAACAGCTTCTGAGAGTTAATTTTTTCTTTTTTACCATGTGGGTTCTAGAAATCAAACTCATGTCATCAAGCTTGGCAGCAAGCACCTATACATCTTGCCAGTTCCTGAGACTTTTCTTTGAAAATGAGCTGTTCGTGTAATGTGTAAATTAACAATGGCCACTGTCAAGGCTAGCAATGGGCTAGCACTGGGTAGAAAAAGGCTAATGCTGTGGACAATGTGTATGCTCAATGATAACCAAGAACTCTTCAAGTCCAAAACCATGAGTTAGCCACATACATTAGAGGAGCTTGCTGATAGCAGGCCTCGAAAGCCCCCCCAGAAACCCAGAACAGTAGTATCCAGTGTGTGTCCTGAGAGTTCACATTAGCTGACAGAAAGAGAGTATGCAATTTAGACAACAGAAATTCATCTTGGTTACCCAACTGTGAGAGGATCTCAGAACACAAGACAAACCAGGGAACAAAACTATGAGATTGTGGATACAGCAGCTGGGGGATTAACTCAACCAACAGGGGATAAAAAGCATGAATGTAAGCTTTATGTGATGACAAATGCATGCAATGCTAACACGCAGAAGGCTGAGATAGAAGGATTGCCACACAGGCCAGCCTGGGCTATGCAGTGAGTTGCAAGCCCTCATCTCAACAAAACAAACATAAAACAAAAGGCACAAACCATTTTTTTTAAAACAAAAAACAAAACAAACAAACAAAACAGAAGAAAAGCGATGAGCTTGAAGGCCTGGAAACTCCTTGTCCTTCACTTAACTGATCTATAGGGCCTAGACTGAAATAAATCAGCTGACATATTTAGGGGACCTCACATATCTCAGGAGCCCACAAGTCCACAGGCATCCTTGAGGAACTCCAGGAAGAATTTCTTTTCTTATTTCAGAAAGCATTGGGAACAATGGCTGCCTGAAGGTGGCACAGAGAGAGCAGATGGAAGAGTCTATCACAACAGAGCCTCCTGAGCCCGCCCTTCCTGTCTCAGTAGGACTGATATCATTTCCCATAATGGTGATGTCTGGGTTGAAAGACAGGAGATCTCTACCCAGAAGTAAGAGAAAGACTCCCCAGAAAAGCGCTAGCCTAGGACCCAAAGGGCCCGGCTACTGCCAGCCTCCAGTACAAAACACACTGCATGTTCCTTGTAGGTGTGTTTAACCTTTGACATTGCCACCCTGCATTGTCATCTACAGAGAGCACACCTGAGAACAAGACTGAATAAATAACACATGAAGTCTCAACCCAAACTAAAGAGCTGAGCCAAGTTTTCTTTAAGGATGTGGTCCTGGTGTGGTGACCACCCTCTAGTGAAGGCTATACATCTAAGAGTACACAGGCAACATAAATTGGATTTATGGTTTAAAAATAATAGGGCATAGTTGGGTGGGTCATGGAGGACAGATGGACCTAAGAAAAGTTAGGGAGGAGTTAAATATGATCAAAATAAATTGCATGATATTCTCAAAGAGCTAATAAAATGAGAAAAGAAAAAAATCACAAACTATCTCATAATGTTTAAGTAAGTTTAAGATTTTGTGTTAGACAGTATTCATAGCTATCCTAGGGTGTAGGTAGTCTGTGGGTCATAGCTTGGATATGCTTTGAGGGGCTACAAAAGATACATATTGAATTTTATAGCTATTCATAGAGCTTTGGAACTAAGCAGGTCAAACAGGACTTGTAGCTCATGCTTAAGGTTAGTTAGTGATGGGAATTAAAAAAAAATGTGTTGTGGCTGAGTCTAGAGCTCACAAAGCAAACTGAGTGCCTTCATTGCACAACTTTCTGAGTTAATTTAAAATATGGAGTGAAATAGAGAGAGGAGGGAAAAAGAGGGCGAAAGAGACAAAGAAAGGGGAGAGAGAGAAAGTTGGACATACACAGACACGCACTGGGGCGGGGAGAGGGAATGACATAGTTATCTCATGAGAGATAGGAGGCAAGCACCTGGAAGGGCCATCTGTTCTCATATGCCTAAATATCCTCACAGCCTTCTCACCAAAGGTGTGGTTATGAAAAACAAAGTTAGAATGTCCCCCAAAGAACGAGCAGGAAATGTCCCCAAGGGGAAGGCATCCTGAACCAAAGACACCTGCTAGCTTTATGGGAGGGACATGTGGAAGAGTAGAGCCAGTCAACTAAAGATCCTGATAATTTCTGTGTTTTGGTTCTTGAGTCCCTGGAGCAGAATTGGCAGCACCATAGGATGATTGGTCCGGGCTTTGCATGTACTGAATCAGTAGTACTGTGCTGATAAAGCGCTCTCTTTAAGAGGGATGAAAAGCCAAGCCAGTGTACAGTACTTTTCAATGCCTATGCTAAAGAGACCCCTGAGATATCAGTCTTAAGATACAGAATGAGGAGGAGATGGGTACAGTCAAATGTCATAGACCCTAACACTCCAGGGATTTGGTGCTTCGCATGCATCTTCAGTGTGCAAGATCACAGGCTTTGGCAGTTTTCCCTCACAGAGAAATAGCAAAATGCACAGAGGGGGCTCTAAAGAGATAAGTAATTTTTTGTTGTTGTGGTTTTGTTTTTACTCCCTTTTTCTAGAATATTGAAAAAAATATTTTAACTTTTAAATCTTTTTAATTGACACAAAATTATATTCTATAATATATAAAAATTTATACATCTATATTAAGGACATGGTACCATGAGAAATCTCAGTACATGTGAACACTTACCAATGTTCAAATCCAGGCATATCCATCCTTTCTAACACTGACCATTTCTCTTTAGTGAAATTATTCAGAATATTCCCTTTTAGACTTTTGAAGTGTAGTATCCTATCGTTATTTACCCTCTGCCTGCTACTATGCAAGAGAACACCAGAACTTGTGCTTTATTTACAACATGGATCCTATGCTATTGGTATGGCATGTAGATGGGTAAGACTCAAGAGTAGAGAAGAAGATGAGGGTGAAGAAGTAAGAAGATGTTCACTTAGGAGTCCAGGCTTGAAGTAGATTGGGTGAAGGCAAGCTGACAGGAAAGAACATGACCTTGCTTGGAGAGAGGAGTCTGCCTTCCCTTACAACCAAGGTAAAGGCAGACATTTACGTGAAAGGTACCGATTGGGTGGACCTGGTGGTAGAAAAGGTACTCACTTCCAGCTTTCTCTCCATGCGCCCTAGAACTTGGAATTATCTTTGAAACACCACCTTCCCTGTTGTTAAAAGTACAACCTGGGACAGTTTATATTTAACTGTGACTGGCTGTACTTGATCAAATGCAAATTGGATTGCTGGCATTTAAATGAGATGGCATAGACAATATGCTTCAGTGAACATGAATAAAAAAAGATAATGACAATTATTTCTACCTGGCAGTGTAAGTTAAAAAAAAATCCAAACAAAAGAGTAAATCTGTAGGCCATAGATCTGATTGCATAAATGCCTGTAAGTGCTGACTATGAAATACACAGTAAAGGAAGTTAAGAAGAGAAGAACTGTGGCCAGCAAGCCACACAGGGACTATTCACAATGCACAGAGTCTGTAATTCTAGGTAAAGGGAAACAATGGAGAGAAACAGAAAAAAAGACAACAAACCATAAAGTTGGTAAACAGTGAAAAACTCAACTTCACTAAAAAAAAAAAAATTAAAAATTAGAGTTTTTTCTTATCTTTTATATTGGAAGAAAAATGCTTAAAATTTTTGAGGATATTAGATGCTATCTAGGAGATGAGAAAGAAAGAACTATGTTGGCAATTTAAGTTGAACAGCTTTTAATGTAAAACTTTTGCAGTATTTACCAAAATTTAAAGGATATATACCCATTGAGCTAGCAGCTTATCCTTTAATACTTTAGTCAGAAAAACAAATTGTGTTTTTATTCTGAAATGAGAAATGATTCCTGTTTAGAGCTAAAATCTACCATTCAGTGGAGACCTTTGTAAAAGCAACTATCAATGAAGATGAATGTTGGGGCTGGAGAGATGGCTCTGTGGTTATGAGTATGCATTGCTATTGTGGAGACCCCAGCTCTCATACCTGCCACTGCATATCTAGGGGATCTGTGTCCTCATCTGCTTCCATGGGCTTTTCATTCACATGGACAGTCTACTCCTGCCACACACTACAGACAGACATATAATGTAATTCAAAAATAAAATCTAAAAAAAAACCTATTACATAAAACCCTCAGGCCATTATGATCTTATTTTAAAATAACAACTCCATGTCCATATGGACTTTGATAAGTTAACTAAACATAAAAAGCTTAGAATTATTTGCAAAGCTGTGAAACGGGAATGTGCCTACTATATATTAGAATGCTCTGTGATGTTGTAGAAATTAAAACAGTGTCATTAGCATATGTATGGAGGAGCAGCTTCCCTGAATGCATTTACAAATAGCATAAAGGTGCAGAGCAAAGAAGGTGAGTGACTGCTTCTCATACAATAAATTGATGTGATGCTTATCTTCAGAAGGGTAGAGAGGGTAGAAGTGGAGAGAGTAGAAAGAACCTGGGCTCTTCATGGTGCTTTATTTCCATAATAGATGCCTATAACTGTAAATTAAGACAGCATGAAAGCTATTGTAACAGTCACCTGCAATGTCACTTGGGAATTTTAAAGACTCCCTGGAGATAAGTCTGAAGTATTTGCATATGCTTATTCTGTGGTTTGGTGGCTTCTCTGTGTTCATCTGCCAGCCTACAGTATCTGTCTGATGGAAGGCAGGAGTCCCACCACTTTCTTTCCATCTCTCTGCAGGAATGACACTGGGAATCTTTACTGTCCTCCTTGTGGGCGGCATCATTAGTGAAGCCCTTGGGTGGCCATTTGTCTTCTATATTTTTGGTAAGCTGCTTGCTTGTTTCTGGGATGTTCAGGAATATGCTTCTGAGTTTGTGCACCCATGTGTACTTTTCTAAAGGAAAAAGAGTCAAAATATAAAAATCTTGGGGAAACAAAATATCAAAATATAAGGAATAACCTCTGCTAGCTGTTTTCGGGTTTCCATTGCTGTGAAGGGACACCAGGACCAAGGCAACTCATATAAAGGACAACATTGAATTGGGGCTACCCTACATGTTCAGAGGTTCAGTCTATTATTACCAAGGCAGGAAGCATGGCAGTGTCCAAGCAGGTATGGTGCTAGAGAAGGAGCTGAGAGTTCCGCATCGTGAACTCAAGGCAGCCAAGAGACTATTGAGCATCCTCAGACAGCTAGGAGGAGGGCCTCAAAGCCCACCCCCCACATTGACTCATTTCCTCTAACAAGGCCACACCCACTCCAACAAGGCCACACCTCCTAATAGTGACACTCCCTGGGCCAAGCATATTCAAACACTAGCCAAGATGTGGAAATCCTCTGGCTTCATATAAAGTACTGCTCTCCTGCCAGAAGGCACAGCCATCAGGATGTCTTGTAGGCAGGAGGGGAAGATTTGGAGAGCAGTGTTTTCTAAGAGACATAAGAAAACAATCTGGTGGCTGTCTGGCCCGAGCGCTGACCCACGCAAACTTCTCGCTGTAGTTCGCAGGGGCTCTCAGTTGTCCTTACGTCGTCCGTGTCCCTCTCTTTGTTTGTTTTTTGGAGAGGAAACTGGGAAAGGAGAAATTTACATGTAAATAAAGAAAATATCCAATACAAAAAAGAAAAGAAAGAAAACAATCTGAGGAGGTAAATGTAGCTATGGAGTTTGTCTTGGTTAAGCATATCAAAGGGATGGAGTCCTTAGCAAGTCTTGAGGTTTCCAAAGAAAAGAGTATATTAAACACTGAGAGTAATTTAGGATAACTTCACTATTGACCCTGAGACTTTCATTTAGCTAGAAACCAAGAAAGTACTGCTTCACCTATAGTTTCCACTGGAGAGAATTTGCATTTTATTTTCAAACTTCCCATTAGCTTGTTTTATTTACAAGCCTGCTCCTCTTCCAGACGGTGAGTATCTTGGAGACAGAGATGGGTTATTGTCAGGTCTCAAGACTGTAGAGTTCACAAAACCTGAAAATACTACTCCACAGATCATTTGGGTGGACATATTCATACCAAAGATATGAATACTAAAAGATACATACCAAAGATACAAAGATAACTTCAGAACAAGGAATACTATCAGCTCACCAAGAAGATACAAGAATCTGAAATACATATGCACCCAACAGCTGAGCTCCCAAATGCACCATGCAAAAACTGACTGGATGAGGTTGGGAAGTAGCCCAGTTGGTTATGTTCTTGCCAAGGATGAAGCCATGGGTTCAATCCCCAGTACCGCAGACAACTGGGCATAGTGACACTTACCTCTAATCTCAGTACTCAGAAGGCAGAGACAGGAAGATCAGAAATTCAAGATCATTCTTGTACTACATGGAAAGTTTGAGAGCAGCCTGGGATATATGGAGCAGTGTTCTATGGAGTGGGAGTTAAGATGAGAAAACAAAAACTTAAGGAAATATCTGTAAGCTCCAAAGTCAGAGATTGTGTGTCATGGAAATAAGGTGGGGAACAATCATGGAAGACAACCAGCACTCTCTGTCTCTGTCTCTCTCTGTTGCTCCCCCCCACACACACACACCAGACCTATATATAAACTCTAGAAAAAATATTCTTCTAGAAGAACGCAGGGAAAGTTAATTTGTTCTTTAATTAACCAAACAATTCCTAAATATGACACCAAAAATATGAGCCACAGAGGAAATCAATAATTTGAAAATCACCAGAGTTAAAAAACATATATCATCTTCAATAAGCATTCTTAAGACAATGAAAGGATAGATTAGTTCAAGGAGAAAATATCTACAAAACACTTAATTAGGTGTTTTTCTAAAATGTGTAATTAATTTTCAAAACTCTATGAGAATATAAAACCCTCGATTGAAAAATGGGCAGAAACATTTTACAAATGCATACACAGAGAACACAGATCTATGGCCAGACACCTATTTAAGAACTTTTAGTCATGGGGATATGAAAATTAAAAATCACAACGAGTATCTCCATGAACCTGTTAAAATGGCTAATACTGAAAACACTGACAGTATTAGGCTGTCCCTAAGGTCTGTGACCCCACCCCACAACTAATAAACAGGAAATGGTGAGACAGCTTGCTTGAAAACTGAGGAAAGTTCTGCATGCACACATAGATACATACATATATACATACATACTTGGGTCAAAACTGAGTTTGGCAATGGTTTAACCTAGAAAATGTCCTAACATGAGAAGTCATTCAATATACCCAAAGAACTCTAAGGCAGCCCAGCACAGAGATACCTACACATCCACATTTATTGCTGCACTATTTACAGTATCCCAGGGATGGAACCAGCATAGATTTCTAGAAACTAAAACCAGATAAAGACAATGTGGTGCAGATACACAGTGGAATTTTATTCAACCAGAAAGAAGAATGAAATTATCTTATTTTCTGGAAAATTGATGGAACTGGAGATCGTCATATTAAGAGAAATAAGTTAGATGCAGAAAAACAAGCCACATATTTTCTCTCATTTGTAGAAACTAAAATTCTTTACAAGTGCACATCTGTCTACCCATCTACATACATGTATACATACTAAGGTTATAACATATATACACATACATGCATACATATATACATAGGTCATAACATACATATACATACATGCATACATAGATACATACATATATACATGCATACTTGGGTCATAACATCCATATGCATACATACACACATTGGTCATGAACATATACATGCATAAAAATATATATGTATATATATACACACATATATATATATATATCACAACATACATATATGTACATAAAAGCAGATAGGCACCTAAGGGAGATTAGTAGTTGGTAGGAGGAAAAGAGACAGGAATGACTAGAGAGGGGATAGGAAGAAGCGTACATGATCAAAACACCTGATACATTTAAGAAAAATTATTAAAAACCAACATTATATACAATGACTATTACACCAATTAAAAACAAAAAAATTGCAGGGTTTAGTAAAAATGGGTCAAGGAAGTGTTGACAGATGTACTGTGATGTCAGCACATGGGAAGCAAGACAGGATACTCTGGCCTATCTTTGCAACCTTTAAGCAAACTTAACATTACTGCATAATGTAAAGTCCACTTTAAAATTTATAGAAATGAGCTCCCTAATGAACTCTTCTCTCTGCTTGCAGGAGGTATCGGTGTGCTCTCTTGCCTTCTCTGGTTCATTCTGGTTTATGATGACCCTGTCTCTCACCCATGGATAAGTGACCCAGAAAAGGAGTATATTTTATCCTCTCTGAACCAACAGGTACATATAAGAACTCCAGAGTCAGCAGAAACCTTACATCCACATCTGGGTTCCTAATGGTGGCTGAGCCTCTGAGCCTCATGTTGATCTTTCTACTCAGACCAATGCATTTGTTTTCAGTTCAGCATAGAAGAGCAGCCACTTCCCATCAAAGCTATGTTAAAATCTCTGCCTCTCTGGTCCATGTGTCTTTGCAGTATAACCCATCAGTGGCTTGTTAACACCTTTATAATATACACTCCAACCTACATCAGTTCTGTGTTCAAAGTTAACATCAGAGATGTAAGTAAATTTCATTGCACTCCTTCTCCATGTTTGCATGACCCCTCAATTACTCATCTGTCACAATAATTCTATTTGCAGGACATTAAGTCTCATTACCCAAAATAACCTGATATTTAAAACTAGTGGTAGATAGTAACTTTGCTGAGAGTATTACTTAAGAGGTTGCCAGGTTTCCAAGGGGGGTGGGAAATGGTTTCAGCGTGTCAGAATGATTAGGGGATTACCAACACGTTTTCTCCCTGCCTTATTTTATGGCCATTTACTCAGTCTCTCTCTTCAGAATGGGTTCCTGTCTTCTCTTCCCTTTTTTGCTGCTTGGGTTTTTGGTATTTTGGGAGGCCAGCTGGCAGATTTTCTACTGAACAAGAATTTTAGGCTCATAACTGTGAGAAAAATCATCACAATTTTAGGTAAGAAAGGGGATGTGGGATTTGCATGATGTGAGCATTCAACAGTCAAAGAATACATCTCACTCTTGAATTTGTCTGATCTGCATTTCCTAGGAAATATTCCTCCTGCAGCCCTCATTGTGGCTCTGCCCTATGTCCAATCCAGCTATATCACAACAATTATATTTCTGACACTTTCCTGTGCACTGTGTTCTCTGTGTCAGGCAGGAGTCTATATTAATGCGTTAGATATTGCTCCAAGGTAAGACTCTTCTATCTACTCTTACTTTCACATTTTCTGGGGAAAAAAATGGTCTGTAGTATTCCGGGAGCCTCAGACAATAGAAAACAATAAATCATAAGCATGGACTATGGCTGGGCCTATGGTGTATTGGTGACCTATGGATTTGTCAAATCGCTTCCCATTGAATATATATCGCCCAAGTCCTTTTTGATGGGTTCACACATAACGCAGGGCTGAAAGCCACTGTCAGGTGTGTCTGGATTTACCTTGGGATATTGCTATCACCCACAGGTATGCCAGCCTTCTCATGGGAACATCAAGAGGATTCGCGCATTCATCTGCTGTGCTGGTACCCGTGGTTGCTGGCTTTTTCCTCAATCAGGTAGTTTGCATTCCAAGGCAGACTTTTAAAATACTCCCCCACATGTATTTGCAAAAGCAATAGCTGAAGAATATGTTCAAAGATTGGGAAAGAGCACTCACTTCATTTTGGGGTGACCTTGAAGTGTAGAGCAGAATGAACCAGAGTTCGAGGTCATTCTGGAGCTAATCAGTGAGCCACTTAGAATCTATATCGGAAATGGCAAACAGTGCCACAGGAATCTCAGGAGACTGTTTCCTGCCAAGCCATCTGAGGCTGAATTTTCATTTGTGAAAGTAACCACACTGAGAGAAGAATTGGAAAGCAAGTATGGTTAAGTGTCTGTCTGATGCACCCTGGCATTACAACAGGCACTTTATACACCGCACAATCCTGCTTGGCTTTTCCTTTTCACATCAGATTGGAAATTAATACTATCACCCTCATTTCCTAATGTTTAAACTGAAAACCCAGTAGAATGAGCTTTTCTGCTCAGAGGACATAGCTTCGAAACCAGGTGTCTTTTCACTACATTGCAACATGGAAGGGAGAATCTTAGAGCCAGTTTTAGCATAGTGGTTGTAGGCAAGGTTGAGCTACAGAGAATATGTGTGATACTTTGATGATAAAGACAAACACAGCTCTATAGGTCAGTTGTGAGGGTCTTCAAATCTCTCATATTTAGAACATTTTGGGCATATTTTGAAGTTCTTTTCTCTAATTATCAAAACACTATCTAAGAACTGAATGTCATCAAGGAAACCCTCTGGAAACTATCGTCTGAATTAGTGATTCAGTTTCATGGGAAAAGAGAAGAGAGAAGTAATACATATTCTGGGTCTTGTGTTCCCAGGACTCTGAATTCGGGTGGAGGAATTTCTTTTTTGTACTTTTTGCCATTAACCTACTTGGTTTAATCATCTACCTCGTGTTTGGGAAAGCAGATATTCAAGAATGGGCTAGAGAGAGGAAGCTCACTCGTTTGTGAAGGTAACAGACAATGATTTCGGCAGAGTTACAGTCACAGAAGCAGGACTTCTAATTGTTAATTTCTTGTCACTTTCCTTCCTCAGCTGTCCCACTTGCAGTAAGGAAGTCATTACATACGCTGGTTCCTATGTGGGAAAACTTTCATGAAGAATGATGTCATACATTTCCCCCTTTCATCCAGACTTCTTTTGAAGAAAAATATGAGATGAATAAAACATCAAGTAAAATGATAAGAAGGGACCAGGTTGTCATCTTTGAATCAAGAATTTGTTTCTGACATGGTGGTTTCAGTTTTGAAAGGACCAAAGTTTATGAGTCCTTGATCCAGAGTGGTAATCTTTACTAGAACGATTATTTTCTATTTGTCAAGTTGAATATTCATTTCTCTTTATGCCCGTGGTACTGGAAGCAGAGCAAACACTCTGACTGGCTTTCATTCCTAGCCTGCAGTTTCTGTTTCCTGGGTTGGCACTGACATATGTTTCACACATGGCCCATTCTTCTTCACTGTTCTCAGGCTACTGGAGGGTGAGTTGTGTGGCCTGCACCCACACTCCCTTGTCTATTGGCTTCAGCCAGATTTTTGATGGAGAAATGAAAATGTAGTCTGAGGAACCTAGTACAGACAGTCACTGCAGTCCTCCGCCCTGGCAGGCAACTCCCTTGTGTGTTCTGGTTACTTCTCTCTATTTGCTATTTTTGTCTTCGCTTGTGCCATCTCAGTTATTCTCTAGAACTTATTGTGGTTTTCTTGCCCTTTGCCTGATTCTGTGCAAATTATCTATTTTCTCTGTCCTGAAACTGCCCAGTGTGGCTGTCATCTCTCTTCTGTGAGATATGCCTAATTTATGGTTGAATCACTCATAAGGATCAAAAGTAAAACTGACTTAGTGTTTTTGTAAAGTAATGGTTTGTAGGTGTCAGTAAGCAGGTTTTGTAAAGTAATGGTTTGCAGGTGTCTGTGGGTCAGACCAAGTTCAGAGACTTGAGAACTGTTCTCCATGCTGACCTTTACTGTCTAAGACAGAGATTACTGTTCTCAAATTATATCCTACAGAGGTGGTGTAATACATTCTGAGTACAGATCAGGGAAAGGTTAGAGAGGCCAACCATGAACAAACACAGCAATGACTGTGATCTTGATATGAGTTCCGATCTGTCTGTTGGGACACTAGAGTAAGTTAAATACAATTTTCCTTCTATTGTGCAGAATTGGATACAGTAGCAAAGGGATACACATGAGACACAGATTAAGATTTGCCATCCCATGCTGAAAAACAGATGGAAGGTTTCATCTGTGAAACAATTCCAGGGGCACATATCAAATAGGCAGCCCTACTTCTACAAAAGCATAAAAACAGAAAACAGGATGCATTCTAAAGGGAGTCCCCTGTCTGCATATTCATAGGAAAGTACAAAGCACAAAGTTAGAGAAAGGTGTGTGGTTAAAGCCTGTGTCATGGGAGAGAGTTTGAGAACATTATATAAGCAGTGAAGTAGGGCTCATAGCAATAGCTACACAGACAGATCTTTCTAGATGGAACATTTTCCTATGATTTTGGAATTAGGATGTCATGTCAAATGATGATCTGTATGCTGGTCTTTAAAACAGCAGTTTTAGGGGCTGGAATAAGGCAGGACACATTGAAATGAAGAGAAGAGTGGTGGGAAATGTTTGTGTGGAAGGATTTGAAGATCCTACCATTTAGCTGTATGGATGGTAGAGAAGACAGACAGAAGTTGAGAGTCCTAGGGTTCGAACCTTTGAGATAAGATAGACTACAAAACAGAGACTGCAGAAAGATGATCTCTGTTCAGAGGAAAGATAATGAGCTGACTGGGATAGGCTGAGTTAAGAGTGATGTTGGGAAGGTCAAGTATCCATAGTTCAAAGGACTAGACTCCACCATTTGTCCCACATACCTACCAAAGAGGTCATTGAGTGGTGGTAAAGGACAATGAAAGGAGATTAACTTGACATGGCCACATTGGGAAGCAGTGCCCATAAGTCTGTCTTCAAGGTGCCAGTGGTCTATTGGTCATTATATCAGCTCTGGTCCTTGTCTCAAGTTCTGGAGAGGTTGACATTGCTGTCACCACTTGAAGGGAGTAATCTGAGTTCCATGGAGTGATGACACCTGTTCCAGGATGCAGCCTTACCCCCTGGTAATTATCCTCACTTGGGAGCAGAAGATTTATCCTGCAAACTGTAGTTTGGCTCTTTTGTCATAAAGATGTTTATTACCAGTGTTTTAATCCTGGAGTTCAATGCAACTGCAGAAGAGAATGACTGTCATAGTTAGATTTCTATAGCTATGATAAAACACCATGGCCAGAGCAGTGTGGGGAGAAAAGAATTTATGTCACATTACAACTCTCAGGCCACACTCCATAAGCAACAGAAGTCAGTGCAGGAACTCAAGGCAGAAACCTTGATGCAGAAACTGAAGCAGAAGCCATAGGGGAATGCTGCTTACAGGCTTGTTCTCTGTGGGCTGCTCATGCTGCTTTCTCATACAACTCAGGACCACCTATCTGTCCAAGGATGGCACCACCCCCCGTGGTCCAGGTCTTCCAACATCCATCATTAATCAAGAAAATATTCATCAAGACTTGTCTATAGGCAATGTAATGGAAGCTTTTTCTCATCTGTGTTTTTTTTTCTTCCCAGATACCCCCAGCTTGTGTCACCTTGATAAAATAAACCAACCAGGACAATGGCTAAGGAAAGAACTGATTGTTCTCGAGTAATAACAATAGCTAACATCACCAAACATTCCAAGAATGTTCGAAGGCCCAACCATGAGCAACAAGGCTGGGATTTAGTCCTGAACAGTCTAACCTAAGAGTCTGTGCCTGGAACTTCTGCTCATACCACACATGAAGGTGCGCTCTACTTGGATTGTGAACACTTTCCAAAAGGCAACAAACTATACCTGTTCGTTTATTAAATCTTCATGACAACCCCATAGACTGGCATTTATTATTTCAATTTTTCTTATAACTCTGAAGTTAAATAGCTTCCCCAAAGTATCACATTAGAGGCAGACAATTAATCATAGATAAAATTTCATTGCACAGAATAAACATATTATTAATCTTGGTTAATATTTCTATTAATCTCTAAGGAAGTTGCAGATATTGCTCTAAGCAACATATTGTCTTATGCTGCTGAGTCTTGGTAAATGAAAATTTGACTCATTAGCTCTGGAGCTATTGCAAACCAAAGACAGTGCCCCCAGCACCACCACCACCTCTGCCCCACCCCCACCACCCCCACTAGCTGTCTCTCTAACATACACGGTAGCTTCTATTTCACCATAGTTATTAAAGATCACAGGGAGAAGACATATGCATAGGTGAGCCATTAAAATATCACCCTAATCTCTCAAACACCTCTCTCCCCTAAGGATGGGTATAACCAAGGGTGGCAGTCTCTCTTTCTGGCCTTCACATGAATTCACCTTTGACACATTTCAAGTTCTTCCATTCGAGTCCATGTGTCCTTCCCCAAAGGACCCCGCCATCTTAACTCACTACTTGAACATGGTAGAGCTCAGCATTATTCAGGTAAGGATTGCTAGTCTTTTCCTGAGACCATGTCCACACTCACCCAGCACCTTGTGTGCTGGCTGCCAGGCTTCACAAACTACCCTCTACTACAAACTGCTTCAACAGTTGAGAAGTTTGGAAAGACCCAATCCTTGGTTTCTCTTTCCCTGCCAATTCATTTTCATAATAAAAGCACATATTGCCACATACCTATTACTACCCTTCAATCCCAGCACGGGTTCTACAAAGTCTCAAAAGGAAACAGAAACCCCACCCGGGAAGAAACATTATCAATGAAAGAAAATTAGTCAATGGAAGTGAACAGATGGCTACATTTCTGTTGAGGTAAATAATCTCTCTGGTTAAACTTTTGAAACAAATAGCTACTCTGCTTAAATTGCAGAGGCTTTCTGCAAGTTTTCAAAGATGGCAATTTGAAAAAGCATTGCACATAAAAACGTGCTGCCAAATCTGGTTCTTATCAAGGATTGTATTGTAGGAACAAATGAGCAGAGCTGAACAAGAGTCTGTCTTCTCAACAAAAAGATATTTTAAAGTTATGATGTAAGCAGATTCTATTATCAAAGCTAGTTATATGGTAGTATATTGAACAACAATACCAGAACCAGTTACTGATGGTGGCATTATGAAACAATATAAGTGACAGTCCAGCAGACATAACCCACACTGAGAAAAAGGGAGGATTTCCAAGGTCTTGTCTGGCGAAATCTACTAAAAGACATTTATAGAGTGTAGCTTCTTATATTAAACCTTATGCTTTAGCAATACATGGCAAGGATAATGATACAAAACCAGCTAAACTTGTCACTTTTCTTAAAGGTATCAATGAGAAATATAATATGACTAAGGAAACACACATATAAATCAAAAGATTTATAGGATGCAACAAATGGATATGTTTTAAAATTAATTTTCTTAAGCTGGGCAGTGGTGGCACATACCTTTAATCCCAGCACTTGGAAGGCAGAGGCAGGTGTATTTCTAAGTTCAAGGCCAGCCTGGTCTACAGAGTGAGTTTCAGGACCCCATCCCCCCCAAAATTAATTTTCTTTGTCCACTATTAATATATCTGGTGCTGGGTTTGTTTTGTTTTGTTTTTTTGTTAATGTTTGTTTTTGAATAGCTCACTGGGTAGTCCTAGTTGGCCTAGAAGTCATTTTATAGACCAGCCTGGTCTGAATTCACAGAAATCTATTTACTTCTGCATGCCGAGTGCTGGGATTTAAGACATGGACCAGACCTTAACAATAATAGGTAAACAAAGGGGACTTTTCAAATCAATAGAAAATAAAGAGACTGGTGCCCCAAGCTCATGCTTAATGAGGTATTATCAAGATAATTTATACACAAAGGCATTAAAAATGGATAATATCAGGCAAACTATAACCAGATCTGACTTTCCTAAGGGCCACATCATCATTAAATCCAAGAATTACTTAGAAGTGTTGGTGTGTTGACTGTGGTAATGCCATCGTTTTCTATTTGGATGTAAGATAGCTAACTCAAAGACACATGCTGAAAGATTATGATTTTTTACATGTTATCTAGTAATTTATGGTATCAAAACAAAAATTTGTACCAGAATTTGCTGATAAAAAGGTGCAGCATTTTTAAAGAAGTCTTATTAGCTCATTTAAATGAAAATATATTTCATAATTCCTAACAGTTGGAAAAATAGCCAATATTTTGTTATATTTGCAACTCCATTTTTAGTTGACATAAATATGTTGCCTGGAAGTTTTTAAATGGAACATGATCTATCCCAAACTGAACAGTAATCTGACATTCCATTTAAAGAAATTCTTCGTGCCTGTCTTAGTCACTATTCTATTGCTGTGAGGAGACACTATGACCAGGGCCACTCTTGTAAGAGGTTCATCATCATGGTAGGAAGCAGGCTGCCCTGGAGCTAGAGCATCATCTGATAACTTACATCCTGATCTGCAGGCAAGGCAGAGAGAGAAGAAAGAAAAGAGAGAGGGGGAGGGAAGAGGGAAGGGAAGCAGAGGAGACAAAAAAAGACATGGAGACAGACAGAGAGACAGCATAGTATGAGCTTTTGTGTACCCCCAATGGGGTACCTACCCCCAATGATGGATTTCCTCTAACAAGGTTTCCTAATCCTTCTAGACCTTAAGGGTTCTACTCCTCAGTTGATTAAGCATTCAACTTTAGGAGCCTGTGGGGAACCATTCTCATTCAAACCACCACATCCTTTTTTTTTTTTTGTTAGACTTTTAAAGGTCCTATCTTCCCAGAGATGAACATCCTTCACTTTACAGTTACACCCTTTATTTGTGTCAGTGCCTACCTTTGTGTGGACTTGTTTTCAAAAGTGAAGCACAGGCCGAGTAGAATTAAGAGGAAAATATCTGAGGAGCACTGTGAGAACGCTCTAGAACAGCAGCTGTTTTCCGTTGAAGCAGAGAGTGAGTCAGTAGTTTCTCAAATACAACATCAAATGGCCCAGTAGGTTCATATGCCTTTTCTTTTGCTTTTATAATGAATTTTTGAATCAATGGAGTTTTATTTCTTAGACAGGTTCGCTTTATTATTGATCACAAACTTGGAACTTTCTCATCAAACCTGAAAGATTCTCCTAATGGGACACTATACAATTAGGGCTACCAGCTAAGGACTTTGCTTATCTGTGGTGGCAGAAATGCACATACACTTTTATGGTTTATGGCTTTTTGTGAGTGTTTTGTACTTAATATGTGGCCCCGGCAGCAGGTGATAATGTGAACTGCTGCAGCTGAGTCCCTAAAACTTCGTGGAGTGCGGAAATCGCAGCGTTCCTCCTTTTTGTATATTACAAAAGGCGAGTGCATAGGAAGGGTAGCGGGGAGGCAGGGATGGGGAGGGCACCGTGCTCTTTAGATTGCTTCCTGCTGTCTGGAGGCAAGGAACCTTTTGAGACCCAAGAAAACGGGGACACTGGCCAAGTCCTGAGGGACCTGGATGTTTCACTCACTGTCCAAGATGCTGGAACACACACACACACACACACACACACACACACACACACACATCTTAGGAGCAGAAGATAAAATTAAGGAATTTAGGGGAAAAGTTATTTCTTAGGTGTGCATTTGAAACTTTTAGGCCCATAGTCCTTGTAATTCGGAGAGGGGGGCCCAAAACCAGGGAAAGGAGAGACGTCCCCACGCTTACAATAGGTAATAGACGGAGAACCTTAGGCTGTTGATCGACAGGGGTACTTACCTGAAGTTCATCTGACTCATGAGAGGTGGGTTCGAGTCAATTCCCTGAAGCTTACAAGAATTTATGTCTTTTCCGAGTTAGGTAGCACGGCAAACTATATCTAGACAGAGAGAGCAACAGCTCTAGGAGAGTGAGGCCTGTGGCCTGAATTTTACACAGGAAGAGAACTGAGAAGGCAGCTGAAGCCTTGGTTGCTGCTGTTAAACTGGCAGACAAAGCAATCATTAGCCTAGTGTGTCAGCCCCATCAGAGACGTGGGGAGGATGAAGTTCACCTGAGTAAACTGGAAGTGCAGCCCAAACAGCTTCCTATACTATTAAAAATGACAAGACACTTAGCAGCTACCTGGACAATCACCCGAGGCTCCTCTGTGGTCACTGGGGACAGAGGGCCCAAGGCAGCATCAATCTTTAGATGCCAGGCCCAGAAGATCCAACAGAGATTCCTGTGGAGTAGAAACTCAAGGGGACTGTCCTACCTTGTCTAGGTAAAGCGGGACAATCAATTCCCCAGAGTCTTGCTTTATGGACAAAGCATGCTCTCAGCAGACAAGGTAAGGGGCAGATTTCTATCCAATGGCCAGCTTTGCCACATTTAAATCAAGCTCCAGGTGGAGGGTCTTCTGTGCCCATCATCTTCTTTGGAGGAGATTGGGAATGCTGCCAGAAGCTGACTCTCTATCGCAGAAAGCTTTTTTTTTAATTATTATTAAAAAAAATTAAATGCTGTATTCTGCAGCTCTCTGAAGCATTTGGGGACCATCTATCTATTAAGTATATCTGAATAGACAACCTTTGCTTGTCTTCAATTACTTGTTTCAAAGTTAGGCTTAACTCTGAAAGCATATGCAGGAGGCTAAATAAAGCTTATTCCTGTAATTAATTACATTAGTGCTTAGCACGACTACTATTAAAATAATGATTTTGGGGCTGTCGAGATGGCTCAGCGGGTAAGAGCACTGACTGCTCTTCCAAAGGTCCTGAGTTCGGATTCCAGCAACCGCATAGTGGTTCACAGCCGCCCATAATGAGATCTGACGCCCTCTTCTGGTGCATCTGAAGACAGCTACAGTGAATTGGACTAGAGCGAGCAGGGCCGGAGCAAGTGGGCCAGCAGAGGTTCTGAGTTCAATTCCCAGCAGCCACACACATGATGGCTCACGGCCATCTGTACAGCTATACCGTGTACTCATACACATAAAATAAATAAAATAAATCTTTAAAAAAAATAATGATTTTGAATTGAAGCTCTTCTAATATTAAAAATAAATCTTTAAAACATAGATATAGGCCATAAAGAGACTCACAACTTTATTGATTCTTTTATAGTGCACCATTATAGACCATTATAGTTTATTTGGCTTAGCTTATCCAAATAGCCAAAACTTAAAAGGCAAAGAAGCTAAACAAATATTGCTATGAACCTAAGTAGACCTTAGGAATTTATAGATCATGATTATCAAAATATACTTATTTATCAAACATATATTGTTACATATCTAACTTTTCTATCAGCTTGGTGTTGCATAGTTACTAAAGACATAAGTATAAATCTTAAATCCACTTCTGCTAATCTGAATAGACCTTTGTAACCTTAAAATGTCACCATGATATACAGTATATTCAAAACCAGAGTCGAGTCACATATACAATATATAACTCTAAATTTCTATCATCACTTAAAAGTCTATATCAATCCAAAATGTTTGAGGCTTCTTGTTGCTTCCTTAGTCTAAAAGGAGATACAATAATAAACAAAGAGCTAATCAGGGCTAAGAAGTTTTACAATGTTTGCTTTATACTATGTGATCATCTTAAGATGGTGAAGTCACATGGCATGTACTCTTTAATCTTAGTAAAGATGGTTGTACCCTGATGAGGTCAGTAGCCAAGATGAAGGAGTGCTGCATGGTTACTATTCAAAAAGACTTATTTTCCATATATATGTGTATGAGTGTGTATATATATATATATGAATATATACTAGGAAATAAATACTATATATAAGTATAAAAATGATTTCTATATATGTGTGTGTATTAAATGAGTTGAATCCAAGTGATATATGTATATATGTGTGTGTGTGTGTGTATATATATATATATATATATACATACATATAGAATTGAATCTGAGTTACATACACACATATATATCCTAAACAAGAGTTGAAACACACACACACACATGCACATGTATAGATTTTAATTCTAAGTCTTTTGTTATAGGCTTAAAGCCAAATTTTGTTACTGATGATGCAGATTTTTTAGCCATACCCAATGAACAACTTACAAATCCTGAGATAAAAGTTCACAGCATAATCTTTAGCTATTTGTTTTTGAGAGCAAAGTGCAAAGAAATTCTAGAGATAAAAGATTTTTAAGAGCGGGGAAGTAGAACCTTAGAGACCTTAGGAGTGTAAAGCAGTGCAAGTTTAGATACAAAGTATTTGGAGATCACTTGTTTTGGACAGTCATAGTTGTTAAGGATTTGTGAGAATTTGGAAATCAAATTCTAAAACCTGAGTCCAGGGAGGGGAAGAGAGAGTTGGGGGCGCGGGTGGGGGAGGCAGAGCAGAACACTGTGTGTTGGGGTAGGGATGGGACTGTGTATGTGTGTTGTGGGGGTCGGGGTGGGGGCAGTCTTATAACCTCCAAGAGGGAGCTTAGAGTGCAAGCAGGCTGTGGGACAGCAGGCTGGAGCTGTGTGTTGCCTAAGTGGGTGGGTGGGTCCCTAATGGGCCCAAAGCCTTATCGCAGAAAGACAGAAAAGAGGGAGAAGGGAAGGAAGCCATTCACATGGGTCAGCAGGCTGAAAGCTAGAGCCATGGAGGACAAAGGGCTAGAGAAGAGCAGCAGCTGAAGAACTGGACTCTAAAATTTGGAATCAAATTCACAAACAAATGAACACACCTCGGCAGGGTTAGATTGGTTCAGAGAGGCTGCAGGGGGAAGAGCGGAGTGTGCTGAGTGCACCTTGGTTGGCCTGCTCCTTTCGATTTTCCCACTCCGGACCAGCTCCTAGCTGCCTTACAGACATAAGAGTTTATGCAGTGTAGGGAGGGAGACCAGACCCATAAAGGGTTTGGGGTGAGGAAATAAGGAAAGGGGAATTTTTTTTTTTCACATTTCACAATTGTCCCTGTGGTGTATTAAGATCAGAGTCGACTCTGGGAAGGTGGAGGTTCTCCAAAGAAAGACAATCCTAAGGGAGTGAGGAGATGAATGATGCAGTTCCCATAGGTGAACCCGAAGTTCCGAGGCATCCCATGGACTCAGGGGAGACTGAAGAGTGAAGACACAAGCTGCCCAGTGAGTCACCACCTTCCTTGTGCAGGGGCCAGGGTCTAAAAACCACCTGAGGGTAAAAACCACGCTCAGAAAAAAAAAAACAAAAAAACGAAGCTTCATCCAAAGAAATTGGTCAGAGGCAGATATCTCCACCAGAGACTCAGAGAAACATTTAAGAATTTACCAACTGCCAGTGACAGATTAGATGCAAAGATTGGTGGACCAGAAAGTAGCCACTTTCTGTTGTTGATGGTGGAGAGGATCAGTAGAGTTCAGTGTGGCTAGACACTAGGAGAAACAACCCCGACACACACACACACACACACACACACACACACAAGTCATAGTATCGCAGTAATGTTAGGATAATGTTTGTGGGGTGGGAGTAGGGGAGAACCTTTGGTGGGCCCTTGCTAAGGTGTGCTAAAGAGATTATGAAAAGAAAAGCCTGGGATTGAAAGAGTTAAATTTGAAACTGGTGTTAGCAAAGGAAAGGATTACTGAAAACTGCAGGGGCCAGGCCTGTGAAAACAGATCAAAATGGAGAAGAACAAGCTGTTAGGGGACTGAAAGGTCAGGGAGACATAAAACCAAGAAGATAGAGAAAAAAATGCAAGGAGATGCCCCTTAGCCCAGGTCAGGGGGACATAAAACACGAAGATAGGGACATGTCCAGAGTCCAGGTGCCTGGGACGTGTTCGGGCGGACATTGAGTGATGAACCATGGGCCATTTGGTTTTCTTAGGTGTTAGCTAAAGGTAATTAGGAACCTTGAATAGCACTCCTTTTTTTCTCTCCCCTTTTTAGGAATTTCTCTCCCCTTTTTAGGAATTCTCAACTCTAATCTGCACGAACTACATTTAAAATAACCAATCATGTATAGCCACCCTGATTCCTTTGTTCCCTCAGACCTTTTTTCCTATATAAACCCCTAGCCCCTCAGCCTCGGGGCGATTGCTTGTCTCCTGCATGAGATTGGGGGTCTGCCTGGAGCGCTCCGAATAAAAAAACCTCGTGCACTTTTGGATCAAGGCAGCCTCTCGTGTTTCACTGGGTGCCAGTCTCCTGGGACTTGAGTGAGGGTCCCTTCAGAGGGTCTTTCAATTACACCAGGCAACTAGTGCAAGAGGTTTATTGGGGGGAAGAGCGAGAGTGAAAAGTCAGCTCAGAGTGAAGACATGAGAGCTAGAGACAAGCAGCCTGAGAGGCTAGAAGAGAATGGACAAGATAGACAGAGAATGTGTGTGTGTGTGTGTGTGTGTGTGTGTGTGTGTGTGTGAGAGAGAGAGAGAGAGAGAGAGAGAGAGAGAGAGAGAGAGAGAGAGAGAGAGAGAGAGAGAGAGAGAGAGAGAGAGAGAGAGAGAGAGAAAGAGAGAGCTGCTGCTGCTGATTCGCTTGAAGGCAGGTTGGTGGAGTGCCTAAATTAGAGATTACAGTAGTGGGAGGGACTTGTATAAGGGTAAAACCAATGATCTGTCTCCTTACAGTAATAAGTTTCTCAAGGGACAGTCAAGAATAATGATGTTTGGGAGTTGGAGAGATGGTTTGGGGATTAAGAATGCTTCCCGCACTTTCAGAGAACCCAAGTCCAGTTTCCAGCACCTGTGTCAAGCAGGTCACAACCACCACACCAGGGAATCTAGCACCTTCTTCTGACCTCTGAGAGCCCCCCACTCATATACAAGGGCACACATGTATACACATCATTTATGACTTTTAAAAAGAAGTAATGGCATGCTGGCTGAGGGTGTGGCTCAGGTAATAGAGTTTTTGAACAACGTGCAGAAAGCCTAGAACTGCATCTAACCAGGTACAGTGGCACATATCTGAAATCCCTGCACGTGGCAGGTGGATTGGGAATTCAAGCCTATCCTTGGCTGCCTCGTGACTTCCACGCCAAACTAGAGTAAAGAAGTCAACTTTGAAGCAGTTGAGGAGATGTAAAGGGTTATTGTTTATTTCCTAGTGTTTGTAGCATGTTAACTGTTTGGTTTCGGACCCAGGAACAAGGGACTGAGAAGCATATTTTATATACCAAAGCAGACCTGGCCTCCAGGTTCTCCCAGAATCCCTCAGTTCCTACCCTGCCCCCAACCTGGAACTTTCCAACCCAGGGCTGTGCTGCCCCTCCCCAAGAGGCTCCTCCCTGTATAATCCAGACATTTTGGTCTCTCTCTCTTCTCTCTTTGTCTGCATGCTCTTTCTCTCCTCTGCCCCTCCCCCTTCTCCCCACGGCAATTGTCCTGGCTCTGGTCCTTGGGGCTACTAAACTCCATGAGAGCAGCTTCCCAATAAAACTGCCTTTAATATAATCTATTCTGATTTAAATTTGTGACAGTGGAGAAATAACCTGTCATTAATTATGTTTTAAATTTTTCTGATGAATTAAGTTTCTGTGCTGAGTTTTTTGTAGAAGAAATTACATAATGTCCAATAATTGGTTTAGAATACTGCAGAAACAACTATTGAACAGAGAAATTCAAATGCTAATAGTAGTTGAAGGTAGGTAATAGGTCAGTAGTTATACTAGGCTGTTCTATTTCTTTTGTATGCCTGAAAACTTTCCATGATAAACCACTAAAGTAAAAATTTAATTAGTGAAACATGGAATCCAGATGAAGCAACTTCAGAACAACGTCATGATGCAACAGACAATAGAACCAGCAAACAGAAAGATGAGCCCTCCTTATGTAATTTGTACCTAGAACTTAGGACATTGATGCCATGTGGGAGCATTGTTTATTCACGAGGTGGACATTGAACTACTACTAACTTGGAGCTTTCAATCATTAAACCCCCACCCCCTTCCAGAAAGTACCAGAAATTGCTGGCTATGTGAGGAAATAGTGCAGACTTCCTGGGGCACACAGAATATCGACATGTCTAATAATCACAACTCCAGCTGAGTAATAGGACAAAAGCTCCTTGGCAAAGGTTTTCAACCTTTGGGGGTTTTTTCACCTCTCTCCCCTTCCCTTCCTTCTCTCCCTTCCCCTTCCTTTTCTGATACATGTCTTGGGCTTACCTTGCACTTGTTATGTAGCCCAGACTGGCCTCAAACTCATGATCCTCTCGTCTCGGACTTAAGTCCAGGGCTCACAGGCCCTCACCACCTCTGGCCTCAACATTTATTTAGGGGGGAAATGGGCTTCAAGTCAAGGAGCATCTGCTAACTATCAACTATTGACATGCATTGAAAAGGCATAATCAAATTAAAATGCTTGAGATTATTAATGAATCATCAACTGTGAAAATTATCTGATTCAAGGCTTAGATGTTCCTAACTGATCAGCAGGTTACAATTCAATTCAAAAGAGTTTCGGCAGAGCTGAAAGGTTTGGAAGAGCCAGGAGCCGAACCAGGAGAAGCCACAGGTCACAGCTTTGAGGGGCAGGCCATAAGAAAAGGTACAACTTGCTGAGCACATCAAATGTCAAAAAGTCATGATCTCTGAGGAGTAGGGAAGGCAGGCACAGGAGGGGGAAGAGAGGAGGAGCAAAGGAGGAGGAAGGGAGAGAGGATTGAAGGAGGGAGACAGGCCATGAGGGAGAGAAGAGAACGTGAGGAGAGGATAGAAGGAAAAGAGAAGACAGAAGGAAAAGGAAGGAAGGGATGGAGTGGAGGAGGGAAAGATAGTAAAGCTGATAGGACATGTCTGGAGCCTAGCATTTTATGACAATCCATGGGATTCCAAAGGCCTCCTCAATTGAGACATCCTAGGAGCACTTCTGAAAGGCAGTCTCCATCCCGCCTCTGCTGGAGAGTATGGGATCTGTTTACTAAATCTCCAACTTGCTGATCGATCGATTGGTTCCCAGAAGGTTCTAGTCCAGGAGATCCCAAGACTCATGCTTCTCCTTAGAAGATGCAAGGCTAGGGCAAATGTAAAGTTAAAAATTAAACATCACCCTTGGCATGATGAGGTCAAAGGATTTGGTGTAGAGTTTACCAGCAAGTAGGAAAAACTTCACACTAAAGTCGAGCGAAAAGTCTTCCTGGGAGGAGGAAGGGCTGTTCTGTCCTAACCAGGTCAGTGTGACTCTTGTTGTTTGCTAAGTGAAATGAATGTCTAATTCTCCAGAGGCCTTTTGGAGTCCTTCCATGGTAGAGAATTTCCCAAGGTAATTAACAATGTGGGCAAAAAAGAAAAAAAAAATTAGAATAACTTGTTTATCTTTTGAGGCTTCTCTCAGGGAAAGGGAAAAAGAACATATTTTTAGGAATGGGTGTGAAGTGTGGGTTACTTGCAAGGACACAAAGAAAGAAATGGGATGGGCTGTGTGATGAGCTGTCTGTGACTGCTGTGGTGAAATACTGGTGGAGGCAAAGGGTAAGTGTGTACAGCCTGTGTGGTATACTGGGCTGCAAGTGGATACCCTGTGTGGTTCATGCACTTCGTGCACATGTGTCATTATAGGTTCTAGAAGTAGATGTAGGTTTGCTTTGTGTGTGGAGATGTTTCTGTTGCATGTGAGAGGGGGTGTTGTACTATTTCTGTATGTTGTATATGTGTATGTGGCTTGTGTATATATGGTATGTGTGTCATATATTTGTGTATATAGTATGCACATACTGGGTTTATACATAGTATTTATGTGAGTTATGTATGTAATGTGTTCTTGTGCTTATAGTTTGTGTGCAGTAAAGTTATGTCTGTGATAAGTACATATTGTATTTGTGTGGATGGCATATATGTACACTGTATTGCATGTATAGTATATATGTGGTATTCTGTAGTATGTATTTAGTGTTTCTCTGTGTATATGTGTAGTATTCATGTATGTATAAATATATGTGTCATTTTTCTCTGTGTGTAGTGTTTGTGTGTATATAATTTCTTTCTGTTTATAGTATATGTATATTGTTTAATGTGTGCATAGTTTCTCTGTTTGTAGTGTTCTACATTGTATGTACAGGATTGTATAGTGTTTCTCTTTGTATGTAGTATTTATAGTGTTTGTGTATATGTCTAGCATAGGTATATTGTTTATGTGTATGTAATGCTAATGTTTTTCTGTATATAATATATGTGTGTAAAGTATTTGTGTATTGTGGTTGTATGAATAATATGTGTATAGTGTTTCTGTGTGTAGTGTAGATGTGTAGATGTGTGTGTGTAGTTTCTGTGTATTGTGTTCTATATATAGTATGTATGTAGTATTTCTCTCTCTCTCTTTCTCTCTCTGTGTGTGTAGTATCCAGGTATTGTGCTATATATATAGTATATGTATAGTATTTCTCTTTCTCTTTTTGTGTAGTATCTGTGTATTGTGTCCTATTTTTAGTATATGTGTAGTATTTCTCTCTCTCTCTCTCTCTCTCTCTCTCTCTCTGTATGTATGTATGTGTGTACACAAGTAGTATCTCTGTACTGTGTTGTTAGTTTATTGCAAAAACAGAAGCTCAAAAGAGGCTTCAATGTGAAAATTGTGGTTGATGCTCTCTATTCATTCTAGAATGTTTCAAAGACACAAATCATAGGTATCTGGGGACATGTGAGGGTCATGTGAACTGTAAAGTCAGACCCCAAAGTCTAGGCTCACAGCTTACGTGAGAATTGAGTTCTACCTTATCCTCATCACCATTCCAGCCTCCCCCAGCAGATGCAGGCTTGGCTGCAGTAAGTCTCTTTCCAGAAACTGAAACTACAGACAGGTTCAAATGAGGCTGTGGAGAATAATCTATCTCCAGAGAGGGTGGTACTAATAAGAAGACAGTCATATTTCACCTCTCTTAAGGTACAGAAAAAGAGTTCTACTTGTATTTACGCCTTTCCCAATATTTGGCTGCTGTGTACATGTAAATTTCTAACCACTGCAGCCTCTTTCTGCCCAGTAGCTTACTGTCAATTTGCCTTGCCAGGCAAGCCTACTGGCGCGAATGTCCTCTATTTTTATTTCTTTAATAAAGTCTTTGCTTTTCATTGAATTAAACCAAAAAAAAAAAAATCCCTGGGTTGGCAGGGCTGCTTGTTTCTATAGTTATCAGGTTTTCTATATATTTTAAATGAGCAACAACACAAAAATCGTGAAAGTGGAATGTTAACTAAGGCCCTCAGTGGAGGTAAAAAGTGACTGCCTTTATCTGGTGAGTCATCCTTTGATTCTGGTTTTCAGTCAGAGAGGAATCCTATGTGCTTGGTCAGTTGTTTCCTGAATTGTGTTGACCAGTGTGTTTTATACACACAGTGGATGGAGACCAAGCCCAACAACAAGAAGATAAGTCTCAAATGGAGAACCAGTGCCTCCCCAAGAAAGGTAATGCTGTTCCACTGTCCAGGAGCCCACTTCTTAAACATAATGCCACTGATGGCATGAGGGAGATATGTTCTATGGAAACATAAAGAGAAAATTTCAGGAAAGACAACAAAGTTTTCACATGATGCTTAAGGTTTTTCTGACACCCTGTAACTATGATGCAACTAACAACACTTAAATATTTATATTTAAAATTCATAATTTAAAACCCAGTATTTGTTCAGCTGAACTTCAGACCATTGTAGATTCATGTCACTTTTTCTCTTTCAGAATTTTAATCTTTGTAGTTTTGTCCTATGCCTGTCCCATTATTTAATGGTGGCAGTCAAAGGGTCATTTTCTTCCTTTGGCAAGTCCACAAATAGATACTGTGCTCCAAATGGATTACTCCTATAAGGTTTAGATGGTGAGCTTTTGAAATTTGAAGTAATGAGCTTTTGATGATACTCAAAATAATATTCCAATAAAATGTGCTTTGGGATGCTCAGGATAAGTTGACTGTGTTTTGCGTGTGTGAAGAGCACACATGGCTCTTCACACAGGCATGGGTAGGCTACAGTAGGCAGAATTCTAATATTGCCCCTAAGAGATTCCAACCCTGCTATGTGCAAATGGTTTCCCAGTTAAATAGGGAAATTATCCAGGTGAATGTGATTGAATCACACATACCTTTAAGTCTGTGTTTAGAGGTCACAGATGGAGCCGTCAGACAGATGTGAGACAGGTGTGGCATGGTAAAGATTACCCCCTGCTGGTTTTGAAGACAGGAGAGGCCATGCAGGCCATTATTTTTGACTGGGGATTTTCTAACAGTCAATTTCTATAGAAAACATGCTAGGTTTTAGCCTAGCATGTTGGGCTGAGATGAATCCAGACAGCTGGGATTTTTAGTGAGTGCCTCCTTCCTTTTTGATTCTGAGAAATATGCTTTATGTTAGCACAACACAGTATGTTTATTCTTTCTAAACATTCTGCTCTTTTGAATAAAACTGATACAAACATTTTTCTGCAAGTCTTTTTGTGAGCATATGTTATTTTTTCTTGGGAGAATTCTTCAAAGCAGACATTCTTTCCCTTCATTGAATTACATTAGTTCATTTACCCCAAAATGTATAGAAGCTGGGGAGATGGATCAGTCAGGAAATCATTTGTAGCACTAGAGCCATGTTTTTGTGTTTGGACTTCTAGCACACATTCATATAAAAAGCTAGGTGTGGTGATATGGTACTGGGGAGACAGACAGGAGGATTTCTGGGGCTTGGTGGCCAGACAGTCTAGTTTAACCAGAGAGTTCCAGGTTCCGAGAGAGAGAGGCACTTTCTCAAAAACTAAAGTGGATAAAATGCAGAACAATAGAGAAAGACAATGACCTCTGGACTCCACACATGTGCAACCATCTTCCCCCAACATGAGCATGTATGCAAACATGCAACACATATATATACACACACATACACACCCCCACCCCCACACACACCTACACACATACACACCTATACACACCCACACCTATACATACACCTGCACACACACACACATACCTACACACACACTATTTAGTTGTAGATGAATATGTATTTCTGGACACCCTACTTTTTCCCACTTATAAATGTATTTAGTTTTATACTAATACTAATGTATAGTATAGTTTTATACTATACATTCTTTATTATAGCTTGATAATTTCTCAGTAAGTTTACTATCTTGAGGGAAAAAATTTCTCAGTGTGCAACTCTCAACCGGAGTAGCCATACCAGTTTGAAGATTGAAAGTATTTTCTTTGAGAGAAAAGGACTCACTTCCAAAGGAAACCTAAGTCATTTATCAAAGAGCCCTTTAAAACAGACACACACCAAAACATTTAGAACTGGATTAACGCCCGGAGGGGCTCTGCGTTCTGGAGTGGCGCTGCTTGGTCCCGGCGGCTGGGGCTGGGTGAGGGCTGCTGGTGTCGCGTTTAAGGAGAACTGCGAGTCTGTTTGGCATATCCCCATCGGGATCCCAGCTACAATGAGTGCTGCCCAGGAGTCTCACCCGCACGGGGTGAAACGTTCAGCCTCCACCGACAACGATCTTGGATCTAGCAATTGGGAGGCAGCAGACTCGGGCAATGAAGAAAGAAAACAGAAGTTCTTGAGACTTATGGGTGCAGGAAAGAAAGAACCCACTGGCCGCCTTGTTATAGGAGATCACAAATCAACATCTCACTTCCGAACAGGGGAAGAAGACAAGAAAATTAATGAAGAGCTGGAGTCTCAGTATCAGCAGAGCATGGACAGCAAACTGTCAGGACGGTACCGGGACGGGCTCGGCTTCAGTGAGGTAGAAGATCATGATGGAGAAGGTGATGTGGCTGGAGATGATGATGAGGAAGACTCCCCTGATGCT
>NW_022196913.1:28067037-28074499 GCF_008632895.1 Mastomys coucha
AGGGGAAACTGGGAATGGAGAAATTTGCATGTAAATAAAGAAAATATCTAAAATAAAAATAAAAAAAAAGAACTGGATTAACATTCTGGGACATTCTAATTGGAACAATGTCTTAAATGAATAAAAAATCACAAAGCAGTTCTACATTTTCCCATTAAATGGTAATTTCTAGAAGGATGTTTTGCAACAAAATTTTAATTTACTATCTAGTATATCTAGGGTTGCAAATACCTGAATTTTTACTTCAACTGTGTTGCTAATTGAGATTTTTTTTTTCAACTTCTCAGTTCCAGGTTTCTGTTCCTTTCGGTATGGACTGGCTATCCTTCTGCACTTCTGTAACATTGCCATCATGGCCCAGCGCGTGTGCCTGAACCTCACAATGGTAGCCATGGTGAACCAGACAGAGCCACCCCATCTCTCTAACGAATCTGTAGTGGAGATGCTGGATAATGCAAAGGTAGAGTGAAAGTATGAAGTGCAGAAGCTGAGGCTGCGTGGTGGTGGCTCACGCCTTTAATCCCAGCACTTGGGAGGCAGAGGCAAGTGGATTTCTGAGGCCAACCTGGTCTATAGAGTGAGTTCCAGGACAGCCAGGGCTACACAGAGAAACCCTGTCTCAAAATAAAATAAAAAAGAAAGAAAGAGAGAGAGAGAGAGAGAGAGAGAGAGAGAGAGAGAGAGAGAGAAGAAGAAGGAAGGAAGGAAGGAAGGAAGGAAGGAAGGAAGGAAGGAAGGAAGAAAGGAAGAAAGGGAAGCTGAAGCTTAAATGGCAGTATTCAGTAGGCTGGGGTTTCAGAATGAATAAAAAGAGAAAACACCCACGTTCATTTCTTTGTTCTTCCTAACTAGGGATGCTAGGCAGCCAGTAGTCTTGCAGCCCCATCCTGGCACTGCCATGACTGACTTACTGGGATGACCTGCATTGTGGAACTGTGACCCAGAATAAAATCTTCCTTTCTTAAGTTGCTTCTGTTAGGTATTTTGTGACATTGAAGAGAAAAACAAACAATACAGCACATATAAACAGGAATAAGCTTCATGTCTAGGCTGGTCACAGCCCCAAGATATATTATTATGTATTTGGTAATATCTCCAAAATCCAAAAGGATTTGAAATCTTTCTGGTCCCAAGCATTTCAGATAAGAGATACTTAACCTATAATTAAAAGCATCAATGATATATATAAATATATGCAAAGTGACATTATAAAATGATAAAGTTGTTTTGTGAGGGAAAAAAATCTTTAGAAAGAAGTGGGAACTCCTTTACATGGACTGAGTAGGAATATCACACTCCTGGGCCCCATAAACATCTCCATCTTAGATTACATCTCCAGTGCAGAGTTCTTAGACTCGTCTCCCTTTCTTTCAGAACCCTGTGTATTCCTGGAGTCTTGATATCCAAGGGCTTATTCTCAGTTCTGTCTTCTTTGGTATGGTCGTGGTTCAAGCTCCTGTTGGGTACCTATCTGGAATATACCCAATGAAGAGAATAATTGGGTCTTCATTGCTCCTCAGTTCTGTGATGTCCCTGCTCATCCCACCAGCTGCACAAGTCGGAGCAGCTTTGGTCATTGCGTGTAGAGTACTCCAGGGAATAGCCCAGGTATTAAGACATGGTTAAAAGAGACACAGAGTTTGAGTTCAGAGTATTAGAATTCGAAAGCCCTCATCATTTCATTTCAGGGAACAGTGTCAACAGGCCAGCATGAAATATGGGTCAAATGGGCACCTCCCTTAGAACGAGGCAGACTTACTTCTATGACTCTATCAGGTAAGTACTTAAGAATGGCCAGGCCCTGTTTTCATCTTGTGGCGTGTTCTTTCTGAGAGCCTTTAAAAACATGTGCTTTGAATTGCTGGACACTTCAGAAACATCCCCTGTAACATTCTTGCTTTAATATGGGATGGATTGATGACTCAGTGAATAAAGGGTATGCAACACAATCATGAGGACCCTAGACCCATGTCAAATACCAGGCACAACAGCACACATCTATAACTCCAACACAGTTAGAGTAGAGACAGACAAAGGACAGAGGCTCACTGGCCAGACACTGAAACAGTGAGTTCTAAGTTTGGTGGAAGACCTTATCTAAAACAATGTAGAGGCTAAGAGAACAAAAACAAACAAAACAAAAACAAAAAAAAATAGACATCAACCTCTAGCCTCCAAATGAATATGCATGCCCCCCAACATACATGCACACACAAAAGAATTTGTTTAGAATGAAAAAGAAGTGTCCTTAATTCAAACAAGAAAAAAGAGAGAAAAGCCAACACTTTCCCCATCCTCCTGATCATTGTGAAACACAAACTTCTTTCATTGGAGACTGTTCTTTGTGGTACAGATGCTTATTAGCTCAACTTTCAAATGTCTTTGTTAATTTAACAAGGGTGTCTTCTGTGCCTTTCCGTTAGGGTTTGTAATGGGACCATTTATTGTCCTGCTTGTGAGTGGCTTCATCTGTGATCTTCTGGGCTGGCCCATGGTTTTCTACATCTTTGGTGAGTGTCTTTTTATAAAACTCCAGCAACTCATCAAAATGTAAAAATACACAAAAATCCAAATTTACTATAATGCAACAATTTATATGAAACCCCTATCTTAAAAACTTGACAGTCTTCGCCAAGAGAAAGAGAAGTCAACATTAAAGAGGGTTGATGATCAGAGATGCAGTTTATAATTTTATACCCTGTTTACATAACTACATATTATAAACAGTATGGGACATCTTAGGTAAAAAGCTCTCTGGGGGAACATACTATCATAATATCATCTATATTGATTTGTGAAAGGTCATAGGATGAGTTTGTTATGTATAATCTGCACCTGCAATACTAGGCCATAAGCAAACATAATACATCTCCAGGGGAAAAATACACTGCATAAGAGTAAATAAACAGAATAAAAACATATGTTGCCAAGTGAATTATAACGTCACTTTTGGATTTCAAGCTGCAGCACTTGCCCCTTTTACCTAACTTCTTCCAACAAGACTCCTTCCACTTCCCAGATTCCACAACCTTTCACACCTGTACTACCAGCTGGGAACCAAGTGTTCAAACACAAGAGTTTCTTGGGATGTTTCACACTTAAGCCATATTGCCCAAGGTCACAATTTTTGACAAACTTTGGATTTATTTACTGGCTTAGTAACTTTTCTTTTGACCAAAGTATGACCAAAGCACTACACCCAAAGCAACTTATAAAAATAAGTACTTAATTTGAGAGCTTGCTTACAGTTTGAGAGAGTAAGTTCATGACCATAATGGTGGGAAGCATGGCACTGAACAGTATGTGAGAGCTACATTTTGAGAGTGCAAACATGAGGCAGAGAGGGGGGGGAGAGGGAGGGAGCGAGGGAGGGAGAGGGAAAGAGAGAGGAGAGAGAGGAAGGAGAGAGAGAAAACTGGAATGGCATGGACTTTTGAAACCACAAAGCTGACTCGAGATACATACCTTCCAACAATGCCATACTTCCTCCTACAAGGCCACACCTCCTTATCCTTCCCACCAACTGAGGAGCGAGTACTCAAACATGTGACCCTACAGGGCCATTCTTGTTCAAACCACTATGTTTACCAAGCAATTACTTTGAAACACAGGCTATGGAATTATAGAGACAATGTCCCAATGTAAGCTTAGGTTACAAGGACTACCACTATTCCTAATCCTAAGAGGACAAGTGAGCCAGAGTAATCAGAACCCATCAAAAAGTCCCACAGACTGGATGCCTGAAGAATGCCTGTTTATTCACAAAGAACACACATAAGGAGGTAACTCTAGTGGGGAGATGTTTCAGCTTTGAAAAGATACCCTACTCTCACTAACTCTCTCCCCCTCCTCCCTCTCCAGGCTTTCTATTTCCCAAATTACAGGAAAGCACAGGGGTGAAAGGACTGTTGAAGTTTCTTCAAGCCATCCATGACTAAGTCAGTGGGAAAGGGAACAGAGTCATAGGGCCACAGAAAATGCCTAATCCCCATACTGTGCTAAAGACACATAATAGGGTCATAATTAAGGCAATGCGTCCACCTTTACAAGTCCACTGCCCTTCATCACCATACCCATCCTCAATAGTAATGATGATTAGGACCCATGGCTGTCTAACTCTGAATGCTCAGTTTGGAATTCTCCTGAAGTAAAGAGCAGTTACAAATCTGGAAATATAAAGGTCCAACATTAGGGAATCCTAGGTGCAGGTGTGTGGAGGAGGGACTAGTTGGATTAGGACAGATCATTGGGTTCATCAACACTTCAGCATTTCAGTAAAATTCATCCAACAGCAAGTGATCAGCTGTGATTACAAAGAAAACTGTCAAAGTGTGAGCCTCACAGGGTTTTAGAGAAGAAAGAGACCACCTGGGATCTCAAACTTACACCCTGAAATGTGCTCTATCCAGAACTCTAGATAGAATTTCCTTTTAACATGTGTCTTTTTATTAGGTATTGTTGGATGTGTTCTGAGTCTTTCCTGGTTCGTTCTATTCTTTGATGACCCCAAGGACCACCCATATATGAGCAGCAGTGAGAAGAACTACATCATATCCTCTCTCATGCAACAGGTAGAATGCTGAGCTCCTTTTGGACAGCTTCTAGACTCTGCTGCAAATGAAACACATCCCAGCTGATCCTCACTCAGAATGATTCTTGATTTATTTTCCAGGTCAGCTCAGGCAGAAAATCCCTGCCAATTAAAGCTATGCTTAAGTCTCTTCCACTCTGGGCCATTATCCTCAATACCTTTGCTTTCATATGGTCGAACAGTCTCCTGGTGACATACACACCGACATTTATCAGCACCGTGCTTCATGTTAATGTTAGAGAGGTAAGTGGACCATTTGTTCTCATTTTTAACTTTGTGAACTATTCCTCTTTACCTGTGTCCTGTGACCATCATCCAGTCTTTGCCTACTTCCTACACTGGCAAGTGTTCTTTACCTGGAGATACACATTTTCCTACATGTGAACTCTGCCCACACAAAGGGTGTTGGTATAAATCATGGAACTCCATCATCGACACACATGTATCCACATTCACACAGTTCCCCAGCTCCCCTCAATATATGTCTTGGCATGTTACTTAAGACATAAAAGTTAGTATAGCAGTGAATGCCTGCCATCTCAACACCTAGGGCCTCGAAATAGGCAGATTGCTAACTTTGAGGCTAAGCTGGGCCACAATACGAGACTTTTATCTCAGAGAAGGAGGATGAGGACGAGGAGGAGGACGACGACGAGGACGAGAAGAAGAAAGCTTGAGAGTACCATTCCTTTAGGGGGATAATAGCAGTTACTGAGCCAGTGGCTGCCACATGCCCAGCTCTTGTCAACTCATTGTCTCAGACAAAAGCCACAGCTCCTGGGCTTTGGGTCTTACTCTGAAAGCATTCTCATTGCTTATCTAACATTGAGAATCAATTATGCTAGGAACTTTCCATCATTTGATACTGAAGTATTTAAAAAAAGACTAAAATGGAGTCTAGGCTCCCAGTTGTGGAACCTTCTCTCATGTACTTAATTCCCCAGGCTAACGACCAGCATAGTGCTGTGCTCACACACACTCTCACTGATTCATCTTCATCTTCATGAAACCAAGGAGTCATTCCTAGAGCTTACCATGGCCAGTTAGAGTGATCTTGCTTGCAATTGTCTGTTGCCAATCATTTATATCATCTCTATCATTCTCCTCAGGGCTGACACTTGCTGTTCTCAGTGGTCTTCTCTTGCAGTTTTCTAGGTCTCAGGATACTAAAACCAAAAAAATCTATAGACGATGATGATAATTCTTACTAGCCTCAAAACTATGTTTCTCTTTGCATTGGAATTTGTGGTCCCAGACACCGTCCTGCTGTATATACCTAGATGGTTTCCTGTATCAAAGTACATGCCTAATTCATTCATTAATTAGATGGGACTAGGGACTGATCCCAGCACCTTGTGCATGACCAACAAGAACTTAATCACAGAGTCACACCCTTGAGCCCAGAGTACACCTTCATTACTGAACTTCCATGGAAACAGTGACTGTCCAGGACTGCTCGCCATCAAACGCACTCAGAGTGATGTTTTCTCCTCAGAATGGACTGCTGTCCAGCCTTCCCTATCTGCTTGCCTACATCTGTGGTATCGTAGCAGGTCAGATGTCAGACTTCTTCCTGACCAGGAAGATTTTCAGCGTAGTTACTGTCCGGAAGCTCTTCACCACCCTAGGTAAGGAACAGCCAAGACAGACAAAGGCTTGGGGAATCCTTCAGCCCCTTCCACAGAAGTGCCTAGCTGTATGCTCTGGATCTCTCTGCAGGGAGTTTCTGTCCTGTGATCTTCATCATGTGCCTGCTCTACCTGAGCTACAACTTCTACAGCACCGTCATTTTCCTGACCCTTGCCAACTCAACACTTAGCTTTTCTTACTGCGGACAACTTATCAATGCCTTGGATATTGCTCCCAGGTAGGGCTTTCTTAAAATTTTTATATATTTGAGACAATAAATAAAACTATGTGATTTATTGTGTACAGAATGATGTTCTGAAATGATGCATATATGAATGATAAATGGTGAACTATACATATTACTCATATGGTTCCTTTTTTTTGAGGTGAGAATGCTTAAAATCTACCATAATAGCAGTTTTCAAGCATACAATACATTGCTGTTAATAACATGTTAATGTATTGTATGACAGATCTGTTAAACTTATTCCTTCTAATTGAAATTTTGTATCTTTCAGCCAGTGTCTTCCTAAACATCTCTCTTCACCCCCAGACTCTGATAATACCCATTCTATTCTCTACTCAGTGAATTCAACTCTTATATTCCACGTGCACATGATATTGTGTGTCATTTGTCTGTGACCTGTTTATTTCACCTCATATTATATCCTCCAGGTTTATCCAGGTTGTTAAAAAAAAAACATCCCTTCATCTGAAAAACAAAAAAAGAACCAGCATTTTATGTGCATGCAGACCACATAGTCTGTATCCATTTAGAGCTGGTAGACATGCCACTATCTCTAGTAGCCGTACTAATTCAAGTTTCTACCTGTCGCTAACACTTCTCTCTCATCTTTTCTATAAGAGCCATGTAAGAGTAGGTATAAGGCAGAATCTCACTATGTTTTGAACCTGAATTTCTTTGATGGTTAGTGATGTTAAACATGTCTCTGTGTGCATGTGTTGGCCAGTTTTAGGTATTTTTGAGAGGTATTTGTTTGTGTTCTTTGATCAAGTTTAATCAGGTTGATACTGAGTTGATTCTGATGTATTTCAAATAACGATCCCCTTTCAAGTGTATGGTCCTCATTTTCCCCTGCATTGGTTGTTTCTTCCCTCTGCTGACTTGTTTCCTTAATTTTGTAGCATTCTGTAGTTCGAAGGAATTCCATTCTTCTTCTCTTGCTTTTTTTGCTTGAGAATTTTTTTTAAAGTTGTGTCAAAAAAATCATCTCTCTCTCT
>NW_022196913.1:28074509-28111339 GCF_008632895.1 Mastomys coucha
TTCCTCCTCCTCTTCCTCCTCCTCTTCCTCTTCTTCCTCCTCTTCCTCCTCCTCTTCCTCTTCTTCCTCCTCCTCCTCTTCCTCTTCTTCCTCCTCTTCCTCCTCCTCTTCCTCTTCTTCCTCCTCCTCCTCTCCTCCTCTTCCTCCTCCTCCTCTTCCTCTTCCTCTTCCTCCTCCTCCTCTTCCTCCTCTTCCTCCTCCTCCTCCTCCTCTTCTTCTTCTTCTTCTTCCTCTTCTTCTTCTCCTTCTCCTTCTTCTCCTTCTCCTTCTATTTCTTCAACTCTTAAAAGAATTTTATAGACATAATTTCTCTGTGTAGTTCTGGCAATCCTGGAACTCAGAGATCTTCCTGTCTCTGCCTCCCAAGTCCTCCCATTAAAGGCATGCACCAACATATGCAGGTCCTGTAGTGCTTCTTTCTCATAGTTTTACAGTTTCAAGTCTCCAATTACTTTTGAGCCAATGCACTGTATATTATATCAAAAAGAAGGGCACAATTCTGTTTTCTTCTGTAAGTAGATATACATTGTTCTAACAGGTTCCAATACTATTTATTGTTCCTTTTTTAATTTTCTGTTCTTGGCAATTTTATTAAAAACAAATCCTGCATAAATACTTACTTTTATTTCCTAATTCTATTTTGCATCCTTGGTCAACGTGTCTGCTTTGATGTCAGTACCAGGTCCCTTTGACTGCCATGCCTTCGAGGTATGTTTTGGAGATAGGTAGTGCAGCCCTCCTGCTTTATTCTTTGTCCTTGGTTCGGCTTTGCCTACCTTTGTGAGGACATCTATTTTAACAATTACTTTTTAACTCTGTGAAAAGTGTTGTTTGCATATTTACAGGGCATGAATAGAATTTAGATCAACTTTGAGAAACAGACATTTTACTAATTTTAATTCTTCTGACCCATGAACATGGGATGTGTTTCTCCTCTGCATGTGTTTGTTCCATCAATGTCCCATAGATTTAAAGTACAGCTCATTCATTGGTTAAATTTCTTCCTTACTACTTCATTTCTAGTACTTTTAAAGAAGATTATTGCAATTTTTCTTAATTTGTTATTAAGTAATGATTTTAAAATAGTGTTCTCTCTGGTAGGGTGGTACATGTTCTAATTCCAGTTCTGGAGGTGAGGGCAGGATGTGCAGAATCCAAAGTCAGTCTCAAGTATTGAGCAAATTTCAGGCCAGCTCAGCCTACATAAGGTCTCAAAATGCCCAAAACAGAAAAAGAAAAAAAAAATCTCTTTCGTCCTTGAATCCTGATCTCAGGGGCACTTCAGAATTTCAAATATTATAAAGTTCACAGGCAGAAGAATAACATCTCTAAGGAAATATCTGTGTCATTGAATATAAATAACAATAATCATAGACTGTGCACCTGTCACAGATCTATACAGAGTAGCCCAGAGACAGTGGGTACTTATTTCAGAGTCAGATTATTGGATTATTGATCTACATGGTTGGTCCCCTCATCTATAAACAGGGGCCAAAAGAGAATCTTTATCTCATGGTTGTTGAAAGCATGGAGGAGCCATATGTTTGGCACATATTTATAATCCCAGCACTCAGGAAGCAGCAGCAGCAGCAGAAGTATTTCAAGATTAAGACCACCTGGTCTATATATATAGAATAAGTTAGTGTAGGTAAAATGTATATGGTAGTGCTTTCGCATATAATGAATGTCATTGGGACTGTGTACGTCATCATTTCTGCTGTTAAATGCATGTTCAGATGCTATTCTCATAATGACCTTACGAGATTTTATGACCTTACTTATTTTACTACCAAGGAGATTTACGTTCACCTACTTAACTTTTAGGTTGTGGCCGCTGGTGTGGAATTTGTGTTAGTCAGCTCTCTGCCACTATCCCAAGTACTTGAAGTAAGCTTGTTTATGATGAGAAAGGGTTAATTTTTAGTCACAATTTGGGGACTTTAGTCCTTTATGGATGAGCTCCATTGCCTTAGCTCTGTGGGGGGACAGCACTTTGTGGCAGGAATGTACATGCAGCAAAACTGCTAATCTTCCATCTGGTACATAGAAGGGCTGCATCTCCTTTGAGGGAATATTCCCCAGTGACCTAAAGACTGTTCCTTAGGTCATACACTTCCACTACCTCTGGTAGTATCAACCTAGCAACCAAGCCCTTCGCAGCCAAGTCACTGGCAACTAGCAATCAAGCATCACACAGGCATGTGAACCACAGCAGGATACTATCTAAGATTTTAGTTCATACTTGCTGAGTGTGAAAACTGCTGTTTATTAGCAATGTCCTTTGAGAGATTTCTGTGACTATCAGAGACAGCTCTATAATTCACAGCAGCTTACATATAGCACATGGAACCATGGGACTAACACTCCTTGGAGAATGCAGACAAAATGTTAACAGGATTATCCAAAGCAGTAGCCTCTAGTAAAGTAAAACAAAACAAAGCCCCACTTACCACAAATTTGAAAAGAAACTGGCCCACCAGGTTCACATAAAGTGCAAAAACTGTATCCAGTTCATTCATTCATTTAGTTTCAAGAATTACCCTTAAAAATGCCACCAGGTATTCTAATTGTATAGAACTATAAGGGCACAAAAATTATTTGATAAGGAAAGTGCAACATCAATCGCTTCACAGCCTGTCGGCTAAGACCAAGTGTAAAATGTCAATATCAATTAAAACTTAAGGCTATATTCACAAATAAGTATATGTGTAAAATCATAATTATCCTGTTAGTTATACCTTTTGTGCCTACCATGCTCCGGTATGAATATAATAATCTTATCCACATTCTACGAGTGAGAAAACAAAGGATGAAGACAGTGAGGTTCCATACCTAGGTAGGTTTTTCTGCAGAGCTGCCTAGCTATACTCAGCCCTGGCCTCAGTGGTGCTGTCTGGAAGCATCAAGCGGCATGTAAGATATCTCAGCAGGTGACCACTTGAGTGACATCTAATTTGCCTTAAGCTGCATCACTCCAATGGACTTAAATTCCTTGTTACAGCAAAGAAAATTTGGAGAGGAAGAAGAGTCACGCAAATGTGGTTTCATGAAAGCATTGAGAGAACAAGACTGAGTGAGACAGGGAAAGCCTGGGAATGTAGTGCCGCCAAGCCTTTGGGGGTGATAAGAGGGCCGCCGAGCCTTTGAGGGTGATAAGAGGGCAGATGATGTTACCAGCGGACTCTTAGGATGATCTGTGGTGTGGTAAGGAAGCAATGACATCTCCTACGGCAGCTGTAGAAGCAATTTCAGTTATTTTAACGTTTTAAATCAGTAAATGGATTGCATGCCTTTGAATTCTCCTTCCCAGCCACAGTGGCATGGATTATGGTTCAGACATCTTAATTTTGTTCAGATTTTATTCAATCATTTTACACTCAACTATTAAATCATTAAAAACTAAAAAACAAAAACAAAAACGAAAAACAGAAAAAGAAACATATAAACAATCTCCCCCAAAACAAAGAAAATAAACAAAAGAAAACACTACAATGTTCTTCCTACCTTCCTTCTTTTCTTTCTTTCCTTCTTTCTTTCTTTCTTCCTTTCTTTCTTTCTTTCTTTTTATTTCTTACAAAATACTTTAAACCATGAGCTGTTCCAGCTGAAGAATAAGCAAGTTACAGCTGAGCATTGTACAAAAAAAAAAATCTATCTTACATTAAAGCAATTTAAAGATTCTCATGCTTTCTGGTATCAAACCCCCACTGTTAGTAGGAGACTGAGACGCAGGATAAAGCTCACACCTGCCCAGCCCATGTCAGGGAGGTGCTCCATCTTGTGGGTGCATAAGGAATTTCAGAGGAAGTTGCTGGGACAATGACATGTGCCCAACGTCCTTATTTCCTACACTGCTTAAATTAAATCTACAAGGAAATACGGCTTTGCTGCCAAGAAGAGACATGCATTAAATGAACAGATTCAAAGGTCAGTGGGATGAGAAGAAGCCTGGCAATACTGTCATAAGACCAGATGAACAAGGTTTAGTCCAAGAAGCATCGCTAGAAATTTTAAAACATACTTCAGAATTGGAAAGATAAGTGTATCAGACTTCTACTTTTGTTCACTCATAAATTGCATTTATTTATTATTGATATGAATGTGTGTATGAGTGGTTGTGTGTATGTGGTGGTCAGAGCACAACTTTGTAAAGTCAGGTACCCACCTTAGGGGTTGAACCCAGGCTGCCAAACTTGCACAGCAACTGCCCTTACCCACTGAGCCAACTTGCCAGCCCATACATTTTTATTTACATTCATCATGACTTGGGGGAGTTCAAAGAATTAAGAGGTTCTACTGACCTACACTTAAATAATTAGACACAGTTGCAAGTTTAAGGGACTTTTGGGGTCTCAACAAATTATCCACAATAAGACGTATTTGGAAATGATATTGATGATTAGAAGAACAAATGAACATATCTCTCCCAATGGACATAATAAGACAATGCTTTATAAGAACTAAGTCTGTGTAATTATGAATGGTCTGAAAGACTTGACTGAAGGGTCATAAAGCAGACTGCAGTTAACTCAGCACGACTGTACTCACCCAGAACACATTCTCTGGCTACAGTGGCGTATGTCTGCCATTGAAAGGAAAAGAAGACAGTCCAAAGCAAGCAATAGCTGTAAGAAGTTCTCACCATCTCTATTCATCTCCAAAAGCCAGCCCATATTTAATTCTGCAGCTGCACAGGATACTGGAAATATGGATGGACCTGAACAGGTTCACATCAGTTTCTTAAAAGACTTGACTCAAGAGGATCCTAAATACTTTTAGGGGCCCATGCAAGTGTTTCCATTTATCTTAAGATTAAAAGAAAAAGCATAACCTTTATGATGGTAGAAAATGACTCTGTGTGTGTGTGTGTGTATGTGAACTAGTACTTTTATGAGCTCATAAAGACAGAAGTAACAAGAGCTCCGAAAAGTCATAACTGGCTTCAATTCTCTCCATGGGTTTTCGTGCTACAGCAAACAGGTGAACTACAGAAACTGAGGCCAGCCAATGGTTCCTGCCACCACCAATCTTGGTGGCTGCTCAGGAGCTTAAGTATTCTTCACAATAGGACAGTGACTGGACACATAGGACACTGTCCACCTCTCCCATGACTCAGCTCAAAATGCCAATCTGTGACCTTACAGTGTTCCTAAGCAGAGGCTGATAAGGTAAAAGAAAAGCTCTAAACATGTAAAGGCAAAGAAGATACAGAGTGGACCAAAGGAAATAAGAGAGTCTGAAGATTCTCCTGCTCATGAGAGGAAAGACCTTCTAACACAGAACCTCTAACACTGGACTAAAGGGTCAAAGCTCCAAGGCCTGAACCAAACTCCTCTTGACTAAGCAGCAACTCACCCTCCATGGCTGGTGGACTTGCCCTCTCCTTGGTCTATGACAAACTATGACTTTCTTGTTTATTTGCTCATTTCCATCTAAGGTTGCTATGAACACCCAGGATTGGCCAATCACAGCTGCTTATACACATTCAATGAGCATTATCATTTCCCCACCCAGGGACTGGCAGCTATCCTTGGGGTTGGTGGCTCAGGGTCTATGTGATGAGACCAAGTGAACACAGTCCTTCAATCAGTCTCTACCCAGTTCCTACAAGTAGCCCATCTCGCCTTTCTGAATGTCTTCGGCTGTACCTACAAGTCTCAAACACTGCCATTTTACTCTAAGTGTGCTCCCATTTCCATAATATCATAGATTCTTTACTGCTAAGGTCAACCTTTCCGATGCTGTGGAACAATGAGAATGGTGTTACCATGCTTATGAATATAAGCAATGGGGATGGGTGTTCCGCCATTTCTCCCCCAGCCTTGCTGGTTTGGGTGGCTTTTCCTGAAGCACTCAGACCACTTTCCATCTGTGTTCTCTTTCCTTTCTGTACAGATATTATGGATTTCTTAAGGCAGTCACAGCCTTAATTGGAATGTTTGGGGGCCTAATTTCTTCAACTCTTGCTGGGTTAATCCTTAACCAGGTAGGTAGCGTGCAGATGTGCATACTTATTGTTTTCACTATTGACTTTGGGAAGAAAGTCTCTCTCCCTCCTTCTCTCTCTCCTCTCCCCGCCCACACACATACACCACAAAAGGGAGGGCATGCCAACTACAGATGAGCTTCTGTAGCATTTGAAGAAAACTTCGATGAACTCAGAGGGTCCTCTGACTCCACAATCTATTCTTTCTCTTTGTCGGTTAGTTGTTAATGTTGGGAACTCTTTATTATGAAAATGGGTCTCTGGTTTTAATGGGGAATGTTTAGCTACTAAAACAGGATTTTGACTATGAGTGAGGGTAATGGAAGCAACAAGCTTTATCAGAAAAGAGACTAAAATCGGGACAACACAGAGCTAAAGGTTGAGGGACACTGACATGTTTACCAAGGCAGGCTCGCATCTGCAATTGTTACAGAATTACTTCAACTCTTCATGATGGTCACAATTGAAATATTCCACCAATTTAAAGTTACTTAAAATACATGTTTCTGGCTGGTAAGATGGCTCAGTGGGGACAGTGCTTATTGGACAATCTTGTTCGAATCCCAGAATCCACTTAAAGGTGGAAAGAGAGAACCGACTCCACAAACATTTCCTCTGACCTCCATATCCATATCGTGGCACATGCATGTCCACACACACACACACACACACACACACACACACACACACACACATGTCCTGCAACACATATACACACAAATAATAACACTCTTAAAATACATGCCTTGTCTTGAAAAAATACAAGAGAACATTTTAGAGATTCAGAAAAATTGATTCTAGAGAGGTGAATGACCATAGGACCACTGGCTGCTGTGGATAAGTGGACAAATAATTATCCATAAACCACAGAGCTAGGATGGGCATACTAGCTTAAGTGTGTAGTGAAAAATGACTGCGCCTCATTCTGCACCCGCAATACGGGAGGTCATGCTCCCTGACACCACAGAAGCTGTGAGCGGAGGCAGGAATTGCATCTTTAAGCGGCACTTTACTCACAGTGTGGGATTCAGTGATTTGAGAAGGCAGTGGGTCAATGTCCTCAGAAAAACTGCAACCAGCTGCTTTTACAAGGAGGCAGTCAATCATTCTGGAGGTCAGTCTTGCCCTGTTGGTCAGGTGATCAGTGACATTTCTGAGACTTGTGATGTCTGGGTCTCTAGGGGCGTTGCGTCTTGCACTTTCCCCTTATTCTCTAGGAGCCTGAGACCAAGCATTTCTTGAAATGCTGAGTCTAAATAGTGTCTGCCAATATCAACCATGTCCTCCTCCTTTACCTGGGCTAGAGCATTAATTCAGAACAGCCAGTCACTAGCACTGTGTGATAGCGTGCATGTGCAGGATCCTTTCTACAACATGGAGGACAAAAGAACCCTTTATAGTTTAGAATACAAAAGGCTCCTCCTCTACCCCAATGCCCCAATTGAGCTAGCTCATAAGTTTATAAGGGAAAGCTCCCAAGTGGAGAAATTGTGGTGGGAATTCCTTGGCATGGGCCAAGGTGAGATAGCACACATGGTTGGCCACACTGCTCATAGAAGAGCCGCCAAGATCCTGATTCTCATACTTATGATGTCACAAAGGCAGAAGACACTGACAGAACTGTACATACACCAATAGGAGTGGTGGCCTCATAGAGAAGGGAAATTCAAGGCAACCAGGCTCAGAATCTTACTGAGCATAGAGCCAGCTATACCCCATTCTTCTACCAAGTCCGTTCAGTTCCTAATTATTGTCAGCTGAGAAAACTTTTCTGCTAACTTCTCAAAGGTGTGAGGAAATAAAATTTCAGAAGTTTGCAAAGTTGTCTCTGCCCAGGAAGGAATCCTGCCTTTGCCTAAGTGTGAGGGAAGAGAAAAATTGAGTAAAATGTGCCCTAAGCACATGAAACAATAACCCAACAAGAGTTTGAGGTCCACACTCAAATCCTGTTCCTCCCCTAAATATTTTTTTTTTTATTTTATGTATATGGTGATTTTTCCTTATATAAGCCTGTGTACAACATGTATTCCTGGCGGCCACAGAGTCTGAAAGAGAACATAGTATCTTCTGCAACTGTAGTTACAATCCATTGTGAGACACCAAGTGGGTGCTAGAAAATGTGAACCTCAGTCCTTTGGAACAGCATCTAGAGCTTTTCACCCCTAACCCATCTTCCAGCCCCATCAAACCCTATTTCTTCTAAATGTCACATGCCAAGAATTGTTTTACAAGACCTTAGCTTTCTGGTTAAAACAAATTAAGTTTTTCTAGAGAAACATCCTAAATTCATGCTTCATGGGGTTTCAGGACATATGGCACAAAATTGAAAAAAAATTACAAAACACTTGAAATGTGAAACAAACAACAAACAAACACAGACTTAGAGCCTCAAAGATACTGGAAGCGATGCAGGTATTTAAAGAAGTGAAAGGAGAGACAGAGGATGTCAGAAGCATGGCAGGTGTCAGAGAATCTCATTTACTCCTTGCGGTCAACAATAAAACAAATTAAAAATATAAATATCAGATGCAATGTAAACAAAAGGAGCCTATAAGGACTCTGCTCCTATCAATGGAAGAATGGTTAGTTTGGGTTAATTTCCTTAAGGTAAACAGTTGTTAAGGCTGGAAACTGGAAGGGGAGTGAGTTTTCCTTGAAAATTGAGCAAGCTAAAGATGATGCAGAGATAATAGCAGACAATGTCTGCAAGAAGCAGGAACTCAAGGAATTGTGCCAAAATGGCAGCCTTCTTTTTTTCCTATTGGAAAAAGGACTTCTGAATTTGGGAGTGTAAAGTATGGAGACCCCAGTAAACCAAACATTTTAGCTGGAGATTTTCCAAGGACCGCATCTGAAGGAAAGGGTGACTCGAAAAAAATAGCCAATTCTTGAAGTCTGCCTTTGGTCATTTGGGTGGCAGAAAAAAGCAACCCAAATTTGAGGTTCTTCAGGGGTGCTGAGACCTCCCAGTGAGCCCCAAGGAAGCAAACGAAAATACATCTAGGTGGAGGTGACCTGGTTTCTGATACAATATAAATATGTAAATAGCATAGATCAAGGGTCTGTATGGATTATTTTCTAAATATCTGAATAAATAACACAAAATAATTTTAGTATATTATTTATAGCCCTAAAATAAAAATTATATTAAATATATTTAAGAATATATTTAATTATTTACTTATCTATGGAGAAAACCAGGGGATAGTTTTTACAGAAAAATTTAAAAAATTAATAAATGGCAATATACACCATTTATTATTTTATTATGTTAAAAGACTAGAAATTGTAAAATGCCTTCTAATTATGTTATAAGAACTACTGGTTCAATAGAATCCCAATCAAAACTTTAAACTATTTTTTTGTGGATATAGTGTTTTTATACAATTGGCATGTGTGTGTTCACAGAGGGCTAAGAATAACTAGGGAGCTTGGGGTTTTCATTTTGGTTTGGTTTTTGGTTTTTGTTTGGGACAGAACCTCACCATGTCAGCCTGGCTAACCTGGAACTCAGTATGTATCCTATGCAGGCCTCTTAATTGTATCTCTCTGCCTTCCTCTGCCTCATCAATGTTGAGATCTCAGGCATGTGCCACCACATCCATCACCAGAAATGCATTGAAGAAGAAAACTTGGAATGCTTTCCCTTAATTGTATTAAAATATTGCCATGGTAAATATGAAATAATATGAGAGGCACTGTAGCAAAATAATAATTACTGCACATAGATTGGATAAAAAAGTAATTGTAGAGCATAGAAATTATTTAAATCTGGCAACTGTATTTAAAAACACTTTCTCTCTACATTCCTGTCTATACACACTTATCTGAACAACATTCTCAACCTGGTCTACAGAGTGAGTCCCAGGACAGCCAGGGCTATACAGAGAAACCCTATCTCGAAAAAACCAAAGGAGAGAGAGAGAGAGAGAGAGAGATTATATTGATAGCTGGTTAAAAAAAAGAATTGTATTTATAGAAAGACAAAAGCAATTACTTGTGTCGAGTGAAATGATTAATTTCTTGGTTATTTATACGGTTTTGAATGCTTGAGTGACCTGTGTTGACTCTACATATTATTTCAATGCTATCTTTTAAGTGTTATAAGACAGAAGATCAAGATCAGCCACTCATACTCTGTATTTTAATCCCTCAGGATCCGGAACACGCTTGGCATAAAATCTTCTTCTTGATGTCAGGCATTAATGTGACATGCCTGGCTTTCTACCTTTTTTTTGCCAAAGGAGAAATTCAGGACTGGGCTAAAGAAACAAAAACCACACGGCTGTGAAGGTGAGACATTATCAGATTAAGGACAAGTGTTGAAACTGAAGATGTAGGGGAGGGAGTAGAGCAGCCAGAAGATGAGCTGTTGAGATAGAGAGCAATCAGAGCCACAGGCTAGAGGAGGGGGAGCATGCTAAACCTGAAACAGTAATGCTGGTGCCACCTCCCAGTGGTAGCCTGCTCTGGAATTCTGGGGAGACATCAGAGTTGCTATATAAATTTGAGAAACTGAGCTTGAACAATGAACAGTGAAGAGCAATGCAAGAGAGATGAGGAATTACTCTTCAGGAACATGGAATAAGGTCAAGGAAAGGTGAGGTGTTGAGGTGAAGGCCCTAGTATCTCCCTAAAGTGCTCTCTAGGACTTAAACCTCATGGGATCTAAAACTCACCACTGGGATAGGCAAGAGCTATCATAAAAGATGATCCAAGCGAAAATAGCTTTCAAGTGAATGACGAAGAGAAGAGGTCTGCTAAGGTGAGAGAATCTGGCACTTTGCTTTTCATTTAAACTATGAACAGCGAGTAGACAGAAGAAATGACTCATGGATTAGAATTGTCAGTTGTGAAATAGCCCTGTTTTTAAGCTCCATTGAATCAAGAAGCCATTGGGGTAACTGCCATCATCTATCAGTGTCTCACAGGAGAGACAAAAAGACTGTGAGCCTGCTTTTTATTTTTTTTTTTTATGCATGGGGGAAGTGAGTGCACATGTGTGTCTGGGCTCCTGTGCATACAGATGGCTGTGTATATGGAAGCCAAAGACAGCCTCAGATGTCACCCTCATGCTGCCCAGCTCTTTTGAGACAAGATCTCTTATTGGCCTTCAGCACAATAGAGTCTACTGGCTGGCCGTTCAGGCCCACTGATCTTCCTGTCTCTGCTTCCCTAAGTGTTCAGGTTACTAGCATGTGTCCCAATAGTGGACATGGATTCAGGGAATCCAACTCAGGTCCTTGAGATTGCAAACCTTTGAGCCAAGTATTTGTTTTCTGTTGTTTGTATCAGTAGTTTGTTGTTTTATCAGTAGAAAAAGGAAGGAAGAAGCAAGCAAGGGAGGAGAGAATATGACGTAAGGAAATAGAAACAGTCAGAATAGACAATTGTTCGTGGAAAGAAATATGGAATCAAAGAGGTTTTGTTGCTGCTCTTGGCTGCTTGCTTGGAGGGGAGACGAAGCTGCTGATAAGCCAATTGTACACAAGAGCCACTGCTCATTGACCGGTCCTTTCTGCTGTTGATGTTAGTGCACTTTTATATCTACTTTCGTCAGAGTGTGTTACCCAAGAGTTCCTTTGTAAGAACTTGATCCAGTGTATGGTGGTGCGAGGGCCTCAAGCTCACTGTGGAGTCTAGGCATACTTGCCTGGACTATGAGATCCTTGTGCCTTAGCCTCTTAAGCCCTGACATTATAAATGTACATTACTGTGCCTGATTTTTTAAAAAGATTTATTTATTATTATAAATAAGTACACTAGCTGTCTTCAGACACACAAGAAGAGGGTGTCAGATCTCATTATGGATGGTTGTGAGCCACCATGTGGTTGCTGGGATTTGAACTCAGGACTTTCAGAAGAGCAGTCGGTGCTCTTACCCGCTGAGCCATCTCGCCAGCCCACTGTGCCTGATTTTTAAATTCCATTTTAAATGGAATTATTTTTTCAGTTTAATGTTTGTATTAAATGCAATAGGAGTACAACTTGTGTACTGCCCTACAGTTTCATTAAGCTTAGGTTTTGGTGGATACTGTCAAACTTCTAATTAAATAATTTTGCTATCCATGAATATAAATAATTTTTCTTCAATTTTCAATCTAGATAACCTTTTTTTTTCTTCCTCTTCTTTAATTGCTCTGCTTAGCACCTTTAGTATAAAACTGAGTGCAAAAGACAAGAGAAAATATCTCTTATTTGGTGCTTTTCTTTGTTGGTTTGGTTTGGCTTGAGGAGTAATGTTTGGTTTTTGGAAGTTACTGTGTGTGTGTGCATGCACACACACACACACACACAGGTTTTCTCTCTCTTATCTCAATAAGTATAGTTCAGACTACCCTTGAACTTTGTATGTAGCCCATGCTAGCCTGAAGCTCATGAATTTTCCACCTCCATTTCTAAGTGCTTGGGTTTCATGACTATGCCACTACGACCAGATTTAAGGATGGGCACATTTATATTGTTCGGACCTTCAGGTTGTTACAAAGCCTTTCTGCACCTCAACTCTCTTAGAGCTTCACTTTGGGATTATGTGTTTGCTATGTGTTACCCCACTATACCCAAGGCACCATTGCAATGTCACAGTTCAGCCTACTATGCAAGATCGCACTGTGTTGCCACAGATGGGCCCCTTCACAGTAGGAGAACAGAAGTGAACTTCTTAGACAGAGATCTGTGGTCAAAGCAGCGACAATGTTGTTGAGAGGTGTTCAAATATCTGCAGCATTTCCCCTCCCTAAATACAATGCTCAGCAATCATCCACAGCAAATTAATGTTCTGCCCTGCCTACGGGTGCTGATAGACAGGCACTAGGTAATGTATAATTGACATGTAAAAACTTAAACACACATGCACACAAGACTAAAAATGTCTAAATGGAAAAGGAGGGCATACAGATATATAAAATCATGTATGTACAGAGGACATGAAAATCATAGTGCAACAATCTAGGGCAACAATGGGAACAAACTGGGAGAGAGGAGGACAAAGTGAAGGGGAGGCAAGCATGGAAGGGATGCACGCAATGTATGTTACCTGCTTATGTGCAGCAGTTCTTATGTAGCATGGTGCTGTATACATTGAATATATACAATGAAAATTTTAAGTTAAAAATAATAAAATTAATTTAAAGAAGACTAGAACAGGGCTGGACATGGTGACATACACCTTTAATCCTAATGCTCAAGAGGCAGAGGCCAGCATATCTGTATCGGTTTGAGGTCAGATTGTCTCTATAGTGAGTTCCAGGCCAGCTGGGGTTACACAGTAAAACCCTGTCGCAAAATAACAAAAAATAAAAACAAAATCAAGTCAACCAAACAGAAGAACCCAACCACAAAAACAAAACAGGACAGAATAATGTGCGCTTTCTTCGTTGTTGCTCCAGTCAAGTCCCTGTGTATACACTCTGGTTTTGTATCCCAGGTTCTGGAGAGGATGCATGAGTACAGAGATGCTGATGTGGATGTCTGATAACAGGCAAAGGTCAGGCTCATCCTAGTCTGTCAGATAGCAGCCCCTCCAACCCTGCAGGTGACAGTGATCATTCTCGGAAAGGTGTTTCAGGGCAGGGACACAGAAGTTGGAGTATGTGCTTGGTTGAGAATCACCAAGAAAGGCTTTATTTTCATTTTCTTAATGACAAATCAGTTTATTGAGTACTGAAATTTGGGATCAGAGAGAATCTACCTATTATTACTATAAATGCAATGGGTTTTGAGCACAGCTATATCAAACTACAGGCATGACAACTCTGACAGGCAGAGTGGGTTTTTTTTTGTTTTTTTTTTTAAGGCAGGGTTTCTCTGTGTAGCCCTGGCTGTCCTGGAACTCACTCTATAGAGCAGGCTGGCCTTGAACTCAGAAATCCACCTGCCTCTGCCTCCCAAGTGCTGGGATTAAAGGCATGTGCCACCACTGCCCAGCCAGAGTGGGTTTTTAATTTGCTTGTTTTGTTTTCAGGATGCAGCCTCCACACATAGTACTGAGTGTTCTTGTGTCCTGAGAGTGGACCTACAAAATGTTGCAGTTGCTCAGATATGATCACATACATTTTCCAGAGCAGGGCAGAGCAGGGCAGGGCAGACGAAGGTGGCAGGTGAGCACCTGACAGTCATATTTATTTTTATGTCCACAGGGAAGACATGTGGAAATGGCATTGATAATCTCTCACTGGACAAGAAAGATAACTGGAGAAGAATCTTCTAGCCTGCACTAATGTCTCTGAAGTGTTGGAGCACTCTCTGTATGCAAGGACTCTCCAGTGACATCTCTATGTACTTTGTTTCTTTTTTCTACAAAAGTTAGTTGAAAAATGAGCGCCAAGCGTGAGGTCAGAATCCTTATTGAAAGGAAGGAGAACCTGTATGGGATTGCAGTCCTGGGAGAGTCCCGAATATCTAGAGACAGGTAGCGTGAGGCTCCTGAGGGGTTGGTATCACCCACTTTAGTCTGAGTGATTCTTTTGCACTGTGTATTGTATATAACAAGTTAGACTTCTGACTTTGAAGGGGAGTTTATTTATCTGTCTTCCTCTATGATCCAATAAACAAACATAAGATAAAATTTTACTCTACGACTTCATGAAAAGCCTTTTGGTTTGTGGCTTGTTTGGTTTCTTTTTTCCATTTTTTAAAAATAATTTCCAACATTTACTCCTCTTTGTTGTAAATATGAGAACCATTTGAAGAATCTCAAATTATTTGTATTCTTTTAGGATAGTCCATTTGGAAAGAAAAAAAATTTTAAAAAATCAGTTTATCTTTTGATAGGCCCAGGGAGAAATTAAACTTGTTATACACAGTACCTAAAGATGATTGATTAGCAAATAAAAAATAGGGATTGGCAAGGTGGCTCATCAGTTAAGAAGACCGACTGTTCCTCCAAAGGACCTAGGTTTGAATCCCAGCATAAACATGACAACTAACAGCCATCATCTATCTTCTGGCCCTCATGGGCACTGCAAACACATGGTGCCTAGACATGCATGCATGCAAATCCCTTGTATGCATAAAATAAAAATAAGCAAATTTCAAAAGAGAAAAGAAGAAACCCAAGAGCCATGGGAGGGAAAAAGATGGATTAATGAAGACCTTGGATCGCTGACTCTGTACCTTAATGAGACTCGGGTCAGTTCCAGGATTGCCAAAGAGAATGATGGTGTCACACCTAAAATCCTGATACCAAAAGAAAGAGAGCCTGTGGGGCTCTGAAATCAAGGCGTATAAATTTGGAGAAAAAAAAATTAGTGGTATGCATGTCGGGAGCCAGCTGTGGTTCGGATGTGCTGCTTTCTCCGTTATGGCGGCCTGGTGCCCCGACACCCCAGACTGGAAGGATGAAGTGGAGGCTGGAGTGGTTGGGATCTGCAGGAGCCTGGTCCATCTGGGAGTGAGTGCTGGTAAGGAAAAGGCTTTCGGTGAGGATTTTAAGGAAACAGCTCTCCTAAACTATCTTAGTTTGTGTCTTTATTCTGGTTGGGCTTTATATGCTTGCTTATTCAGGGTGAGCAAGGACTAGATATGAAACTTGGAGCGTGGGGAGGAGGTTTCAGGGTGACTGTAAAATCATTGGTTAGAGTTTAAAGTACTGGGAGTGCCTCATGGACACAAAGAAGCATTCCGGGACCCCAGGTACTTGCTAGGTGGGTTCTTATCCAGGAAAGAGAAGTTGAACTTGTAGGTCTGCCAAGGACTACTCGACCATGCCCAGGGAGAGGGTATAGGGGGCTGGGCTCACCAGACAAGGTCAGAAAAATGGAAGCCCTGCTGGTAAAGAGAGTACTCCATTTTGTGCAGAGTTCAGAGGAGATATCCAGACGTAGTAGACTGCAACCTTAATTGCCAGGGTTTCCACAAAATGGGTTCCTTTCTCTCTTGTCCTTAGTAGCTTTACCTGTCAATTTGACATAGCTTAGAGCCACCTGCAAAGGGAGTCTCAATTAAAGTGTTGATCAAATTAGATTGACCTATAACGTGTTTGTGGGAGACTGGTTGATTTTTTAACTGGTACAAGAGAGTCCAGCCCATTGTGGTCAGCACCACTCAGAAGCAGATGGGCTGTATAAGAAAGCTAGTGAAGTATGAGCTGTGAACTAGTCAGCAAGTATGAGCCTTCAACTGAACTGGCAAGTGGCATTTCTCTGTGGATTCTGCTTCATGCTCCTGCTTAAGTTCCTGTCCTGACTCTCCTCAATGATGGGCTATAACCTAGAAGTGTAAATCAAATAAATTCTTTCTTCCCAAAGCTTGCTTTGGTCATGGTATTTGTCACAGGAACAGGAAAGAAACTAGGACTCTTTCCTGTTGCCTTTGTCCCCCCAGCTGGTCTTCTATACCATCCCAGAACTTCTCCAATAAGGAACTTTACTGTAAATGGAATTTCACACTTTGTTTAAAGATGTCGCAAGCAATGCCTGCCCTGGCTTCTGAGCTTTCTGGGTTTACATTCAGGTTGGGTAATGGGAACTGCCATAATGGGCCAGAAGAAGAAGAACGTGGGTATTCCAGGGGTTGTATGGGAGGCAAAGCCTGGGTTGGCCATCTGCATGGCATCTCTTCCATGTCATTTGTTGCCTGTCTAATAAGAACAGTGTAGCTTTTGTCTTACCCACAAACCACTTATGCATCCACTGTACTTTCAAGTACAGAAAAAAAATAAAAGATACTAAAAATGAAACCCACCTTGGATTTCTCACTAGCAAATATGGATGTGACCTTGGGCCGGCAGTGGAAAGGCCAGGCCTCCTTCATTCCATCCTCCTTATCTTCCTAGCTAGGCCTTGGGTCATACAATTCCTCCCTCAGCCTTCTCCCAGGAACTGTGCATTCAAGCTTGGTGCTCTTGCTAATGTCACTCTCATTTCTCAGCTAGCTCTGCCTCAGGGTCTTCAACAAGCTTGCCCCACACTGTGCCCAGTTCAGTATCCTCTCACCTTTCTCCCTCCCACTCTTTTACCTTCAAAGTCCCAAGAGCGGACTCTTTTTCTCCTCACTCTGCTTTCTCCCCATCAGCCAGACCTCTGCAGATTGGTGCCACGTTCACTATTCACTCCTTTGTTACAATGCATTCTTTGGAGTCTCCATCTTAGTGTTCAGCTCTTGGTTTTACTTCTATACTTTTCTTCCTCCCTCCCCTTTTCCCTCTATCCTTTCCCACACATAACTCCCTCCCTTTCTCTTAATCACCCTTTAGCTGACCATTAAACACTGGAGATCTTGAAGGATTACTCATAGACTTTCTCTTTTTGTGTCACACTGTCTACCCAGGCACTCTCATTCATATTGAAAATTTCAATTATGACCTATATTTAAATTATTTCCACATTCATAACTGGACCCCCAGATGTCACAAGTGCCATCCAAACCTTGTATCCATGTTCCTATTTGTGGTCTTCATTGGTATATTACAATCATTGTGTAAGCATACCAATTGTTCTAACAGCAAACCAAACCAAAATGCAACTGTTGCCGTGGACATTGTCCATGCTCTCGTAAAGTATTAATGTAGCCAGCTTTGCTTGTCTCTTACTACTCCCCTAACACCATGCAATGGACCACCATTCCCCCGGATTGCACTGGAACCCCCTAACCAACTTCCTTATGCAGTGTGACCACTGAAAATCAGAACCTGATTATATCTCTTTCCATTAAAATACCTCCACTGATTTCCCTGGGTCCACAATGCCCTGTGTGTTCTTGACCTCAATACTTCTATAACCTCTCTTAGTTCTCTCTGTTCTTACTCACCTTGACTTTTCTTTCCTGCCACCAAACCTTTTCATATGCTGTAGATCTTCCCAGAGGGTCTTCCTAGAACCTTCCTAGCATCAGTCTTCTACATGAAGTGACCTTCAGATACCAGCTCAATTGATGCTGTGTAATTGATGGTGACCACCCTTAAATTAGAGCATGACACTTCCTTATTTTAGTAAGGTGTGCCCCTCCTTATTTCATATTCCACAGTATCACTATGCACCCCCTTGTGGTACTTTTTTTAAAGTCACATATCCTCCTGTGTGATAGCTGTTCATGATTGTGATGTTTACCATGTCTCCATACATGCTAATGTATTCATTAATATTCATTTAGTATTTGAGCTTTTCTGTTCTCTTTTGTTGTTCCTGTGTCACCCATGTGAATTCTTAATGAAAAGAGACATTGGAAATGAAGTGAAGCAAGCACAGGTCTCACATACATTTTAGGAGACATTTTACATCAAATGAGGCCCAGTGAACAATGGCTGAGCTCGTAAGCATCAGAGAAGCAGGCAAAGGGCATCCATGATGAGATTGATGCTGCAAAGCACTACCTGAGGCGATTAGAGATACACAAGGCAATTCTACTCACTAAGACTAAGATAGAAGGGATCTGCACAGATCTACATACAGATGAGGGACCCAGGTTAAAGTGGTCAGAAAGAAGGAAGCTGTAGAGGGAAGAGTAGACTCCAGAGAGTGCCTGGGTGGTGTTCATATTACAGAAGTGGTTTTGATCCAAAGCCAAGATCCACATACAGAAAGCTGTCTGGAACGGCTGAATTCTACTACTCCTCTTGTACTAGCTGGAGAAAGTCCATTCCTTTTTGCATGATGGATTAATTCTTGGTTGCTCTTCATCCTGGCTGTTTTCAGTTGGACATCCTACATATACCAAGAGAGCCACAGTGACTCTTTAACCCCCTCACTTGGCATGAGTGACCTCCTGCCGCAGACAGGCTGTCAGTGCTCTTTGCTGACAGCTTACGGAGTTCATGGTACCATTCTCCTGTGGTTCCAACTCATCACTGATGTACTTCTGACTTCCTCTTTAGCTTTGGTGGCAAACGGTCCTCCAGTCCCTGATGCTTTTACCATGGCAACAGGGGGGAAGTATGGAGAATTTGTAGACCCTCAGACATACCTGTGATTTCAGGAGCACACAGTTATAAATAACCAGTCTTTTCTTCCCTTTGTGAAACCTCCAGGCATGGGGGAAAAAATACCTTTAGTATTGCATAGCCAGGGTCTCTTAACTGAAATGAAGCCTCTTCCAGTTGGACAGCTCTAGCTGTCCAGCGGGTACAAAAGCAGGCCTTTGTACGCATCACTAACTTTGCTCAGAGATGGGTGAATGTCGGTTCCTTAGCCCAGTCCTGTACCTCGGCTCGGCCGAAGATGAGGTAGAAGATCAGTCCTACTACATCAACAGCAGCTGCAAGTAAGAAGACATTTCTCCAGCCAAACTCTGAGTCCTGGAGGCAGGAAGCTACCTGTTAGTCATGGTGGCTTACGTCTTGTCCCCCAGTTCAGAACAGTTGTGCTTCTATGCCTTGGTGCTCCTTCTTCTAACTCAGCTCAGCCTTCACGGCTCCCATCTTGCTCCTGGAATAGACTGTTGCATGCCCCACACCAGGCCCACATACCCCCTCTTCCCTCTGCTAAAGGCACTTCCCATCACTTGAATCACTTTCTCACTTTTTTTTTCTACTACTTACTTAATGTCACCTATTCAAAGATTCTTCTTTGACCATACACTAAAATAATCAGCCATGTTTCCCACTCTCTTGGAATAATACGTCTATAATTCATGTTAGTTTTCTGCCAATTTTTTTTTTGTCAATATAGATTTCATGGGGTACGGCTGGGAGACTTTTATAGGTTTGTTTGTTAAAACAATTGGCTTAGTACATGCTAATATTTAATAGTTTGTTGAATGAATGAATGAATGATCATTCAGTCAAGTGGCAAGAGAAATAGGTCTATATGAGAATTGCCTTGTAACCAATCCCTAATAGTGTGCTTTCAGAGACTAGAAAGGAGTGGAAGCTTTGAAAGCAAGAAGGAACTAGATGTTATTAAAACAAAAATCCTTTCTTTGTTAATCTCCTGTCTTTTCCTTGAGTTACTGACACATAGTCATTGGTAAGCTAAAAATGAGATTTTCATAACTATCACAGACCTCCTTTCCCATGTGAAATTTATATCTATATAATGCTTAGGCAATGCTTAAATTATCTGGTTTAATTATTTGTTTATTTTTACCTTCTCTTTTTTCAGGGATTTGTTTGTGAGGCAGACTCTGACAATGTGACCAAACTGGCCTCACAAGTGCTGGGATTCTGTGCATGCACCACCTTGCCTTGTGTATTGTAACTATGTCAAAGTGATTGCTCCTTCCCAGATGGAAGGCTTCAGACTGGAAAAGCAGCATCCCAGCGCCAGGCTCCCCAGAGCCTCTGCTCTGAGCAAATGGTTCATGTGTGGCAGAATGAACACTTGAGAACATTGGTGTAAAGCACAGGGAGCATTTTCACTCTGCTATTCATTAAACAGTTTGCACATCAGTTTCCAAAGTCTTGTTAGCTTCCTGGATAGAAAGGCTACTCCATCCTTGTTTGCCCAGAGCATTCAGGATATTAGCACTGAAAACCTTGTCCCCTCAGTTTGAGGTAAACCGTGACAGATGATCAAATGATATTGAAGGAGAAATGCCATGATTACTGAGAACTCTGGATTTTAACATGAGATGTTCATCTTGTATAAATTCACAAACCATAAACTTGCTACACTGAGTGTTCTCTCATACACAACATGCATGGAATATGAAATCCCCCTACATTAAGTTAAGCTGGGAATGAAGGTATGTTGGGGGCTCCAGACTCATGAGCTTTGAGGTTTTTTTTCTCACTGAGCCTTAGACTGGCTTCTACTAACCACCACCATCAGTTACTTTTATTAATATCCCTTACAATGCTCAGCCTTACCTGACTGATGAAAAATCCAGCAACGGTAGGAGCTATGCCTCCAGCCAGGTAAGAAAAGACTTGCAATAGTCCTTTGAGAAAGCCAGCATACCTGGGAAGTGGGTAGTCACATGTGAGCATCTTGCTTGCCCTGTCATATCTCTATGCTTGCCTCTTGGGATTCTTAGGGTAGTGTATATTAAACCCCAACAAAAAATGCTATCATTATATCCTTATAATCCTGTGCTGCAGGCTCAGCCTTTCAGGGGCTAGCCTACGCTAATATGTCAACCTCTTGGTTCTTACTATTGAGCCCTGTCTTGTAGCTTTGTTTAGGGAAGCAAAGGTCTCCTTCTTATTAATTAATTAATGGTCTTCATGTGACAAGATGTTTACTCTCTGAGGCCAGCCTATTTCCCATATGTTTTAGTGGCCCATTGTGTGAAGATGAAATATGTAAATATGTCCTGTTGCATGAGTTAGACTCTGGGAGTTTTATGGTCTCAGTTCTTTCTGCTGTGACTTGCACCAGACATAATGATTTTTTTCCTCTGGTAATGTTTCTTTTTCCTTTATTTATTTTGTGTGTGTGTGTGTGTGTGTGTGTGTGTCCACACATGTGCCAGTATACATGCACATGGAAGCCAGAAGACAATTTTGGGTGTCATTCTTCTGGTGTCATTCACATTTCTTTTAGAATTAGTGTCTTTCACTAGCCTGGAAATTGCCCAGTAGGTTAGACAAGCTGCAAGCAAACCACAGGGCTCTCTGCCTATTGCTATCTTCACAGCACTGATATCACAAGCACACACCACTACACCTGGCTTATCTTATGTTATCATCTTGTAATGTAGGTTCTAAGGATGTAACTCAAGTGCACATGCTTACCCAGCAGGCATTTACTGACTGAGACATCCCTCCCAATCCTGTTTTCCCTTCATTTAAGCCTCACGTAGGTTTCCATGATGGGATCTCTTGAGACCTTTCAGTGGCCAACCCAATGGGCCTGCTGCATTCCTTGGCAGAGACTGAAAATGTGGCGTGTGAAGTATTTGCATGGCCACAGACTACTCTTGTTCGTAGGCTTCCATGATGGTATCTCTTGAGACCTTTCAGTGGTCAACCCAATGGGCCTGCTGCATTCCTTGGCAGAGACTGACATGTGGCGTGTGAAGTATTTGCATGGCCACAGACTACTCTTGTTTCAGCTAGAATCGGCTCCATTCACAATGGCTGACTAGCCCAGGGTCCCTTCCAGGACTTATGGAGATGTTCAGCACTGATGTTATTATCCCCTGTTACCTGATACATACACTACACTATACCTTTGCATCCAAACAAGGGTGGGTAGATAGTGTTCCTGGACCTGAACTGAGTTTCTATGGGGAAGAGGCAAAAGGGTCCTTACCGTGGAGCTATATCTAAGAAGTTAATGAGGGCCCCTGAATCACAGAGGCTGGCAAAGACAGAAGATAGTACCAAGAAGGCCATTGTGGAGCTACGGCTGGATCTGACCCAAGGCAGGGGCACGAGGATCCCAGATGAGACAAGAACCCCTGCAGCAGAACAAGAGGCATAAAGCAAGAGGCATAAAGAAGTGGCTCCCAAGCTCCCACAACCATGGTACCCAGTCGGGCCCTTACCTACAGCAGTGAAGAGCTTCCTGATAGTTACAAGTTGGAGGATTTTCCTGGAGAGGAGAAAATCTGCCAGTAGACCCCCAAGGATAATGCAGACACAGCCAAACATGAATGGCAGGGCCGACAGGATTCCACTCTGGAGATTGGAGACAGGTGCCCTCAGCACTTCCCCATCTTGGACCTGACTGATCCTGGATGGATGGTCCATGTCTGCGGTTTTGCGTTATCTAACATATCACTTTTGATGTAAATTAAATCTTTGTTACTACAATTTTAATTTAAATTTACTTCTGGACAGAAAATATGCACATAATCATGGTCTTAATTTTTTTTTTTTTTTGACAGAACCTTCCACTGTGTAGCCCTAGCTGACTCGGGATTCACTATATAGAGGAGGTTGGCTCAAACTCACATGTCATATCTTACGATCTCTGACTCCTGAGTACTGGGACTAAAGGCATGTACCATCATACCTGGCTTCATTAATTTCTAATTAAAGAAAGTGACAAATGCTCTTTTCACATATAAAGATCACTTATAAATAGTTATTTTAAACATTATGAGCTATGCTTTGTGGTTCATACCTATAATCCCCACAGTGGGGGAGGGGGAGGTAAGAAGACCTGTATTTCGAGGCTATCTTTAGCTACATGTGAATCTAAGCAAGCCTAGGCTACTTAGTGAAACCCTATCTTAGATAAAAAAAAAATCAAGAAAAGAGAAATCTAATAACACCTTTGCAACCGAATTTATTAAACTTTTTAAAATTTTTATGCTGCCAATAGAGCATCTTGTTATAAATATTGATTTCATTAACTATAAACTTTTACATAAGACTTTTAAAAGTTTGATGTAAGGACCTGATTTGGAACCATATCTCTGGCCAAGTGCCAAGTGGACCACACTAAGGTCAATGTGAACCCAAGTTATCTGCATTTCTTATGAGGGCTCCTGGCCTAATCCCTCATCCTGAGGGCCTGAATGAGATCAGATAGAGAAATGCCATAGCTAGGTCAACTTTCTTTGTACTCACATCTCGGAGGTTTGCTTGAAGTACAGAGCTGATATATGTGGGCGTATATGCCATTACCGTGGATAACAGCCAGTATTCGCAGAAATAAGAAACTACAATGGCCCAAAGTGGGAGAGATTTCACCATGGCCTTAATGGGAAGAGACCAGCCCAGCGAGCAATCCTAAAGGAAAAACCATGGGATTATCTCCTCCATCACAAGACAGAAGCTCCCCTGCCACACTTGGCCGGCCTCGGAGACTCCCAGGGATAGGGAACTGACAAGGAAATTCCTCAGTGTACCTCTTGAGCCAATGAGCACACGATGTATCTCTTCTCACCGGTGCTGATAAAGGGATGATTCTGCGGTTCATCATATACAAGAGGAAACCAGAGCAGGCAACAGGCACAGCCAATTCCACCTAGGATAGAAGGTCCAGTCAGCGCTAGGTCCAGTCAATTGGCGTTTTTCTTTCAGTTTGATGATTCCTATGGCTGACAGAAGGACCAGTGCTGATACCTTGCTCCCACTCCCAATTGCACCCTTGAATGGCCCTGTCATAAGTGGAAGGTACTTCCTCAGCTCTTAAGTTTGATCTCGCTCATACAAGATCATGAGCCCTAGGGCAGCTGCCATAGAGTGTCCCCAGGTGTTCAACAAGACTTCAGGAAGGATAACAGCTGCTTCAGACCACTGAGTTTACAGAGGCTTTGAAACACACACACACACACACACACACACACACACACACTGTTACACTGAGGATGCTCACACTGTTACACTGAGGATACACACATGGCTTTACACTTTGGTGTGCTTCCCCTTCATGACTAAGCACCAGCCTGCACTCCTCGGGCTGCTTGTACTGCAACATTCTCATCTTCATTGGAACCCTTTCCTGCCTTTATTTTATCTTTCTTGTTTTATGTGCAATTGATTCCCTAGGCCATTTCTACACATAGTATAAAATTAATCATCATCAAACAAAATTTATCTAATACATCCCTTAATATAGTGTTGGAGAACTCAACATCACCAGTACTGAGTGGCAATGCAGCTCATTAAACTTGACTATCATCCCTCAGGTGTCATCTACCTGGTCTTTGGACATGGCACAGTCCAAAGGAGGGTGGACTGGCTGGCAACAAGTGCGGGGTCCTGCCTGTCTCTGCCTCCCCAGTGCTAAGATTACAGATGCTAAGATTACACCTTGATACCAAAATGTTATACTTGGGTTCTGAGAATCAGACTTGGCTCCCTGTGCCTACATGGTAATCACTTTACCAAGTGAGCCATATCTCTAGCTCAGAAAGGCATATGTGGAAGTCCTTAAAGTCATAAGGTTCCTCAGGTATTTGTCTGGACCACTAAAATTTGTTAGTTTCTTTTTACAGGTTTGTTTTGTATATGGGTGTTTTGTCTGCATATGTGTATGTGCACTTTTAGAGTACTTAGCAAGAACTCTTAAGTGCTAAGCCATCTTTCCAACTCCAAGAATACTAAAATTTAAATGCTCTTTTGTAAATCAGCAAGATTTACACCTTGACTAATTTTGGACATTGCCAATTTTACATAAATGCTATTATTAGAATATCAATAACCAGAGACACATTCATCTGTCATAGAGAAACATTTTGAGATTTTAGAAAAGAACAAACTCACCAAAGATGTAGAATATATAAGGCCATCCTAGAGCCTGACAAAGAAGACCACCAGCAATAAGGACAAGGAAGGTCCCAAGCATTGACCCTGAGCAAAAGATACAAGGGCACTATCAGTAAGGGAGCTGGTCTTGGGAATCAATACACTTCCTACAGAGTTGAGTGACAGTGACTGAGGGTCTGGCTTAGATACAGACTGCCACAATTCAGACCCTGTCCCCTCACTCAAGGACTGTATGATCTCAGACACTTATCAATCTACTTGTGTATTGGATTCTCTACACTGTGTACTTACTCCTTAAATGATTTATAAGGTTCCTGCGAGGCTAAAAGAAACTAATATAAATTTTAGGTTTACAAGTATTTTTAGTGCATTATTAACAAGTTGTTCTGATCACAAAAGATCATCTAGTTCTTAAAAGCAAGGGTTATGAAGTGAGGAGTAACTAGCATACAGGCTTCCATTCTCACCACAGGCCATTGCTGAGTATCCTCTAGGACAGTGCATATGAATGAGATTAACATCCCAGTTACCTGATGCAGCGATGGTGATGAGTTGGCTCCTTTCCAGTGGGGGAGCCCACTTGGCCCACATTGAGTACTGACCTGTTAATACCATAACCTGGGGAAATTTTCCATTCTTAGCAATATCAGATCATTCTAGAACATAGGTTTATGCCAGTTATACGTGGTAAAGATCTTGATACCTGAGCCATGCCTTGGATGATCCGAAGGACAATGAGCAAAGCTACTCCAGCATCAGCTGCCAGTGGGATGAAGAGAGTCAGGACTGAAGAAATCAACAAGCCCAAACCAACCACATACTTGGCTCCAAATACTCCAGCCACATAGCCAGTGGGGATTGGAGCTAAGAAGGATCCGTAGTTGAGGGAGCTGAGGAGGATTCCCTGGATCTCAGGTGTCCAGTCGTAAACAGGGGCCTAGGAGACAAAGGGGTTCTCACTGTTGGGATACACAGGTGACGTGTTTCATTTCATTTTGGTTTTGAGACAGGTTCTCATCAGCTCAGGATGACCTTGATCTCTTAGTCCTTCTGCTCCTACCTCCAGAGTCCTGAGATTGTAGCTGTGCCTCACACCTGGCTCACCTGTTGACAATTCACAGTTCAACACAAAATTCACTTGGGAAACAAAACGCAAGTTAAAGTTCATTTTAACCTCTCATCGATTCTTCTAATCCACCAGTTTCATAAGAAAAGAAAAAACAACCTAAGGATATGAATATCATATTCTTTCTTATCACCCTGACTCAAGTAACTGACCAATTAAAATAAAGGAGCCTATGCTGGGTGTGGTGATATATGCATGGAATCCCAGCACTCAGGAGCCTGAAGCAGGAGGATAAGGAATTTGAAGACAGAGAAAATCTCTGTCTGAGAAGGGCAAAGCGTGCGCGAGCGCACATACACACTCACATGCATATGCACACACATATGTCATATACATGTACACATAGGGTCTATATGAATTGCACCTTATATATTATAGATAGATACATATATAATGTGCATATTATATATAGATAGATACAAATGGAAGGAAAAGCTCATAAAGAAAGAAACATAGCTGATATATTGAGCGTTATGTGAAAGAGAAAGAAGACATAATCTGTGAAGCTGGTTTTGTGGTTCTATAAGGTTTTGCATCCTTATAGAAGAAGAATTTAATTTTACTGAATGATTAACCACGCTTCATTCTGAACTAGCCATGGTTTCACTCACTGAGCAGAGAGAGATGAACATTTCCTCAGATATGCAGCTAGATTCTCAGGCTAAAAGAATTTCATGTGGTCATAAGATGGCCCTTGAATCAAAGAAATAGTTCAGAATCTCACGAAATAGACCACTACCTTAGATTCCTGTAGTGTTTCATTCCAGAAGTCTTGGGAGTCAGTGAGAGGTCTTTCTGTGGAAGCATTGAGCTGGTTGGATGCTACTGTGGTGTTCACCATTGCTGTTATGGCAATGCTTAAGTTCATTTGTTGGGTATAAATAGAGAAATTACAGAGATGCAAGATGAAGGCCAGACCATGCCGCAGTGAGCAAAAGCCTAAAAGGAGAAGGAATAAAACTTATATGGTCAGCCTTCTTTCTTTCTATACTGTCTAAGACTGGAAGAGGCAGAAGACCGGTGGCTCTTGAATCTCAGAATTATAGGGAGGCCAGACACTGTCCTATGGGAGGCTCCATTCTCCCAAGAGGGAATGCTACCTCCCTTGGAAGCAGAGCCTTGAAGAATGTACGGAGAGCCAGCCTCAGAGATGGGGCCTGGGGGCTCTGGGATGAGCATCTAGAGCAGGAACAGGTTTAGGACGAGAACTGTCAGGAAGCTGTGATTGCTTGTGTGCACATGCATGTGTGCATGAGCGTGTGCATGCATGTGTGCTGGAGCACTCAGGAGGGCGTGAAATGACTCAGTGTCATTTATAACTAGCAATAGGATATTTAACGTGTTCGCAGTTTGAGTGACAGGCTAGTGTTAGGTTGAAGATGTGTATCATCTTCATTTTAACACTGTAATCTAGGCTTGCGCAAAGCTTGCCCATGTTCCAGTCACTTAAGTGTGACCACAACTAAGCAGGCAGAGAAATCCTGAGGTAACATGTGGTCACCATGTTCAAACTATGAGTTTACAGCTTCCCAGCTTCATCCAGGAAGCAGTGAGACTGTGTGGATATGCATTTGTTAAATTCAAAAATTAACAGATACCACCTTTGGTCTAAGTCTAGGACCACTTAACTTTGAAAAGTCTCCTTCCTCCATATGAAAAAAAATGTACAGTAGCATTTTGGTCATTGTTCTTTTTACATCATACTCCATTAAACAGGATGACCAGGCTGTCTTCTCCATGTTTCACCCATAGATCAAGTCTTTTCTCTGCCCCAACATGAAACTGAACTCATTAGTTGAGTCCCGTGTAAGTTTTATCAAGTGGTTTGTGTTGCTTATGTAACTAAATTAATTTTACTATCACTCTTTCTGTCTGTCTGTTTGTCTGTCTGTTGAGACAGGGTTTCATTACATAGCCCAGGCTGTCTTCAAACTCAAGATCCTACAACTTCAGCCTTCCAAGTGTTGGGGCTACTGGTGCGACCGTACTCAGTGCCTATCATTTTCATGCTTCTTCCCCTGAGGCTTTGATAGAGGATAGACAGACAGGCATATAATACATACACACGTATGCACGGATCATGGGGAAAGACCACTCACTTTACTGTTTGCAGCATTGATATCATCCTTTTATTTTGTCCAGCAGCATAGTGAAGGGAGTGCTTCTGCTAGATCAGAAGTCACTGGAAAACAATCCTTTTATGTTGCTTCTTGTGCATGTGACGTGCACATCAACTACATTACACTATCCTGCTCCTATGTTAGTGCTCATGGGTTTTCTCGGATGTCTTTTAACCTTAGAATCGGTCACCTGCATCTCCATCCCAGATGCTCTACTAAAGGCAAGTTTCAACAGTGTCCATGGCTTCTACACTTAACACAGGTTGTACAAGAGCCTGCCTACAGGTGCTGTGAGGAGAGCTGAAGGGTTCCTGTGAACTCCTTATGATGGTGCTTGCTAACACTTGACTCTCCTTGCATCCTTGGAACAGTCTTCTCTTAGTCACAGGCTGTTTCTAATGACAAAACACTTTAGCTAGAATTTTATTCAGCATATGTAATTGAGATGAATTCGTAGTCCATGTACATGATGGCCATGTACATGTACATCAGGGCCTCCAAAACTCGTGATGTCACATGGGCAGGCCTCACAGACCTGTTGCCAGGGCAACAGCCACCATATTCCCAGAATCCACTGGGCTCACCTCCCGCCACGTCAGAACCCATATATATATATGGGGAACACTCCTCCCTCACCCTCTCACTCTCCCTCCTCTCTTTCCACTACTGCCCCCTCTCTCCCTCTCAATTAAATCTCTTACACCTGGAACTGTTTGGGCCTAGTGTGTGGTATGTTCTGACTCGAGCCGCCTTTCTAACACATCACATGAGATTATTCTGTCCTTGCGAGCTTTGTGGGGGGAAAGTTGTACATTTTCCATCTTGACAGTGACTTGAAATGATTTAGGTAATCACAACCTAGACAGAAAGCCAAAGGCCAGGCTCAGTTTCCTGACTAGAATCTCCTGTAAGGCTCTTTAGGGTTTGTTAGACATTTGTTTTTTATGGATGAATTGTTTTGGTTTTTGCTTAATTTTTTTTTTTTTTGGAGTTGTTTTGGGTTTTTTGTTTTCAATTCCCAATAATGGCCACATGATTCTTATCTGTTCTCTGTGCCCTCATGATTACCTGTGAGGAATGAAATCATTAAAAGTAAAACTGCTTCATCACTATTTGGCACTGTTGGCTCTCAGCAGCAGTGAGAAAAATGCTATCCATCAAGGAAAGGGGATCTGGGGTGATGTGTCTCCTATTTTTCTCATAATCAGAGTTCCATGTGTGACTTTACCTTTCTTGAAGGATTGTTCTTGGGTCATGTTGTCATTGGGAATGTCTCCCTCTCTCGCCTTAAGGTCTGCTCCAGTAGACATTTTGGCTTTCTTCTCCTAAGGTCCAGCATCTACTTACTGAAATAAAAGCATGTAAGAGCAAACATAGACAGAAAAGCATCCTGTATTTTATATAATATAGTCTCCATCCTTGGCTCTTTTAGTAACAAAATATGAGGCCTTGGGAAAGATATAGTTATCCCAAGTCTTAATAGCTGTATCATTGAAATGAGAGAATCTAGTCTGGAATACCTAGATCAATTATGCATTTCTTTCTATGTCTCTGTGTTCTCTGTTTTAGACTGGTACTTGTAACAGCTGGGCATGAAAATTTAACCACTTACTTGAAATTTTATCTGAAAGATTCCAACAGGTTAAATTTTCTGGGATGATAGAAAATGTCCCCTAAAAACACTTAGACTGGGTAAAATATAGCAGACAATTGTCCATTTTGGCAATTGCTCTAAAGCTAGAGAGAGCTACCTCTGTGGATGCAATGAAAAGTTAGAGTCATACACTAACTCTTCTGTGATGTGGGGATGGGGCATAGAGGCAGGGTCTGCTTCAGTGGTGCAGGGGTGTGGCCCACTGACTCTGAAGGATGAAAGCTGGTCTGTGCCAGGAATGAGATCATGAGGAAGACCCTAACACACAGCCAGAAGCCCTAGGGCCCCCAGACTTGAAGAATCTCCACTCACTGTAACATGTGACCCTGTCTACACTATTTACAACCTCCAGTTTAGAAATAGGAACTCTGAAAATTCCTGGAGATCTAGGGCTTTGACTTTGCACTATCCTTAGATTGAGGATTGAGAACTCTAGCTCCTCTAGTGAAAAATCAAGGATTGTAAGATAGGTTCTTTGGTTAGACACAGATCACAGCAAATTACTACAGGTGAAAGTCAACTTGATATGAGCTTGAAGTTCAAAACAATGAACATCCAGAGAAGCCCATCTAAGCCACATCCTCAACTTAATGCACAGATGCGAAGTATCTCAGATACACTAGACTCATAGACATCATACAAACATGCTTAAAGTGATTAAAGACTGCCTAGAGATAGTTTTGTGGTTAAATCCTTACAACAGGCCTAGTTTGTGTTTCAGAGTGCTGGAAAAGTCTATGCACACCAACAGATGAGGAAAGTGACCATCGACCTTACCCAGTTGTAAACTCTTCACGCTGCAAATAATTACTGGCCAACCAAAACATTCTGTATTAATTAATTTTCTATTGTTGTGCTAATACAACATGACTGGGGCACCGTATAGAGAAAAAAAATGTTTATTTGAGCTTGCAATTCTAGGTGATTAGAATCCACAGTGGCGAAGCAAAGGCAGGGACAGGAAGCTGAGGGGTCACATCTTGACCTACAAGCACCAGGCAGACAGTGCAAATGGGAAGTGGAACATGGCCTTGAAACCTCAAAGCTTGCCCTCAGTAACATACTTTCTCCAGCAAGGTTACACCTCTAAACCTACCCTGTAGGGAGCAGAGGAAGCCGGCAATGAATGAAGTCCTAAATGAGTGTTGATGGTTGTCATGGATCAGCCAAGACAAGGGTCAAGGGCTTAGACCCATGGGAAGTTGGCAAAGCCTTTCCCCAGTAGAGGAGACTTGAAATTGGGAAAGTTTTCTTCAATCCAAGTACATGTTTATAAATGATTGATCAAATGTTTACAGAAAACTAGCAACTGCACTTCCCCCTGGATGTTTGTAACCTGAGACTGCTCTCCTCCTACAAAGACCTCTTAAAAAGACTTGGTAGCTCCCCACCACCCCCCTACCCCTCATCCCCCCAGCCCTGGTGCTGTAAACATGACCAGGTTCTGGGCTGTAAAAGAAGAAGCTGCAGTCACCCTACTGATACCCATCATTACCTGACCATTAGTTTCTTGGAAGATGTGCCTATCACTTTTTCATTCCCTCAGTGCCCTTAGTCAGAGTTGCAGAACCAAGTCACATGGGGCATATCACCCTCCAACAGTGCCACCAACTGGAGATCAAGTATCCGAATGCCTGAGAGCATGGGATCTTCTCATTCAAATCATGCATGCTCACTAGAACAACAGTGACATAAACATCATGGGTATGACCAATCACTTTGTGTGTGTGTATTTAAGACAAAATTCATACCCCATAAGACAAAATTCATACTGGCACCATTATCCAGCCAAGAACTACACAGGTCATATGCCCTTGAATGGACACATTACTAAACCAACTCCTAATGGCCCAATACACCCATAAATTAATAAATTTTTCAACTTTAATCAAAGAAGCTCCTATTTGTAGTAAAACATAGATACACAATTGATCAAGGTGTGGAGAATAAGAGACTGTCAAATTCGAGGGTCTAAAGGGGTTCTATACCTTTATAGAACCCCTTTGTGTTTCTATATAACACAAAGTCCCACCCCTCGCTGAGAAACAATTGTCAATTGATAGCTGCTGGGAAAGGGAGAAAGAGGACACAACGCGAGTGTAGAGAAGTGGGGAGTGGATCTGAGAGAAGTGGATCTGAGGAGGGCTGTCTATGCTATGTGCACACTGCACAAAATTCTCAAAGAACTCACTTTTTAAAAAATGAAAGAATTAAGTTGTTAGGTGAAAAGCAACTTGTAGAAAAGTAAACATTAAAAAAGACAAACTCACACAAAGACACACTTTACTTATTTTATGTCTACATAAGTGAGCTAAAAGTTATGAAAGAAAAATTAAGATCCATTAATCTAATAGGTCTTGCCATCTCTTGAAGGAGAGAAAGATATATAAAAATGACTGCACAGGAATGTTGCTTCATCAATACTGTCTAATCAATGTTTGTCAAATATTGCTGTGGCTAGAAATAAATTTATAGGGTCTCAGTGGTTAAAAGCACTTGCTGCTCTTTCAGAATAGAACCTGAGTTCCAGGAGGCTCACAACCACCTGTTAATCCAGCATCAAAGTATCTGACATCCTCTTCTGACTTCACACATACAAACACACACACACACCATTAACATGAATGAATAAAATTTAAAGCAATAGTAACAAAAATCTGTATTCACCTCAAAAAACTGAATACAAAGTATAGGTGTAGGAATTGTTCATTCTGGTGACACCCTCATGTGTATAAGTGTATGCATGCTTGCAGGCCTCTCTATGTGTGTTACAGATCTCTTATTTGCAGTTTGAAGATACTGAGAAGAAAAGAGTCCATGTTGAACCAGGCCTGAACTTGGAAGCAACTATCTCAGAGGTCTAAGAAGAAGGAGGCTCCTGAACAAAACTCTGGGACACAAAGCAGCTGAGATAGACACGCACGCAGGAGGAATAATCCACCCAGACATTAAGAAAGAGGAAGAGAGGCAGGGCCAACTCATACTGGCTGCCTGCAAGGGGGCATGTATAGAGCTACATGTGTGCCCCGTAGAGTTTGTTAGGGGTGAGTGGTGGAGGCAGAAAGGCAGAGAGACAGAGAGAAGGGAATTGGTAAGTTCATGTGTCTTTGAATCAGAGGGCGCAAGCGTTAGCTGCAGGTATGCCTTACAGACAGGGAAAGTACCCACTGAAAGCTTTTGATGTCTTCAAAGTAGCAGGTGCAAAAAGTGCTGGGTCCAAGACCTACACATTCCATGTCAAGCAGATGTGGATGGCTTGAGAGAAATCAAAGTCACAAGATGCTCAACAGCAGAGGAAAGAATGAAAAGACATGAGTTAGCCATTTGGGGAAAGATCACTGAAGTCCTCAGCAGGATATTCACAAGATGCAACACGGACGATCCACCCAGCTAAAAAGATACTGCCTGCCTCACATCAGCCTCTACTGCTGGAGCCCAGCCCTGGGAGAATTAGAAGCTTCAGTTAGGGTGAGAGGAGAGGGGAGTGGCTGACAAAGAGAGGGAACAAGGACCGCCCCAACAGTCCCTGCCCTCCAGGGTCCAGCCTGGGATTGGGAGAAGCTTTACTTTTTAGATAAAGTTTTGGCTCTTTGTGCTCTCCATTGTATTAGTATCATTATCTCCCTGTGACTTATGAGACTAGGATGACTTGGCCATCTTACCACCTGAGAATGAGCACAGAAGTGGAGAGGCCAAGCAGATATAAAGGGAAGTACGGTGGACAGAGCTTCTAGTGAAACAAAGCCATTCTTCTCTGTAGGGAATATGAAAGGTGTTCATATTAAAGATGTGCAGCATGGGTCAGGTTGGTGTTTCACTGTCTGTGCAAATGATTCCTAACCATCCAGGTGTGTTGCTACCAAAGCTGCAAATGAACAGACAGATACAGACAAGATTCCAGCTTACACAATCTGCAAGCCTGCATGCCAACCCGAATCAGAATTCAGAAATAAACTGACAAACAACTTAAATCCAAACCATCACTGGCTGGCAGAATCAAGTGGGTCAAGCCTGAGATTCTGCTGGGAAACCTAAAACCATTTGCTGACTCTTGTTCACACCTTAGGGAGACTGGCTGAGCAGAAGAGTCTCCCGCTCACGGAACTGAAGACGGGATTCAGGGCACCTTTTTCTTTATAACTTTACAGATCCTCCCGGTGATGCAATGCCTCAGAGTTCACCAACCTTTGGCTCACTCGCTGACCCAGTAAACACACGCGCAATAAATGGAATGCTTGCTTCTGCAGCTTTCTCCAGCATGACTGAAGGTTTGCTCTCACTAGTGGCCCTGTACCTATTTAAACAGAAGAACTGATCATGGATTCTCTTGAGTTTGTGAGGTAACTGGAGTTTGTCAGTTAGAGGAAGAGGGTCCAGCAAGGAAGGGCAAGAGACAGCATGCAGGACACATACTCCGATGGGTCACAGGGTACAATATGATAAGAAAAAAAGCAAGAATGGCCTAGCTGGGCAGGAAGCAGAAGAGTACAGATGAGAATGACTAAGGGGCTCATGCTGACGGAGATGACATATGCTTTGCCTAGTCTAGTCACCCAGTCTGCTTGTACCCCGTGGCTGTCTTTGAGCTGAGAGGGAAGACCTCTCACAGAAACACAACAGCAAAAGAAAAAAGCACTCCGAACCACTGCATAAAGCCATACAGGGTTTTATTTGCTTTGGTCCCCCATTCTCCCATGAAGATTCCACATTTACTGTGTTTTGGTTAATTTGATCTTTGAAGCCCGCTAAAAATATTCTTTAAGATATCAGGGTTTTTTTTGTTTTGTTTTGTTTTTTGCCTCAGTCTATTTGGTTAGTGCTATTTCTTCAAATTAGTATATCGCACAAAAGCAAGTTAAATGCATGAGTGCTCTTTGTGCTTTTCCAGCCTCAGTAACCCCTAGAGACGCAAGCCCTGAGTTTACAATCGCTGTGCCTTCCTAGTTGCTTCAGATAGTATGCTCTCTCCTTTCCCCCTCCCCCCTTTCCCTGTCCCCACCCACCCACCTCTGGCTTTTTGTCTCCCTCCCTCCCTCTTGTTCTGGAGTTCCTGCAGACCTCATTTGTTTTAGGAAAAGGCAGCATGGTGTCTCACTTTTCAGAACCATCTCCCAAAATAAACCCAGTCTTGTGCACCACCTATAATCTCGACAGGAAAAGGTCCGTTCCCACACCATCAAAACCAGAGAAAGAACTTGAAAGCAAACCTGAGAAAGGAAGGCGGAGAGCTGGCTCCTGGCTGAGATCCTATTAGTTTCCCAGCTTTCTGCAGCTGTCTAACCCTTAGGAGTAAATTATTACTCAGGGCCTTTAGCCTGCATCTTACCAAATGGAGTCTTTTATTGGCTCAACCATTTAATTTTTAACTTTGTTTTATTACTTAATTGATGACCTGACCAAATTCATTCAATCTTCCTCATACTTTAAGATCATCTGAAGTCACATACATCTTCCCTGATTCTCTGTGGGTCCTGATACTCTTGCTTGCCTCATTTTTAAATTTTACACTTTATGTGATTAGTTATGTGTTAGAGTGTGTAAGTGTTCACCTGTTGAGGTCAAAGGACAACTTTCAAGACTGGGTTCTTCCCTTCCACCGTGTTGGTCTCAAGGTTATAATTCAAGTTGTTGAGCATAATGGCACATATCTTTCCCTGACAAGCTATCAGGTCAACCCTCTGAACAGCTGGCATCGATGTTCAGCTGGCATCCTCATTGTCTATGGTCTTAGAGGTACTACAGTCTTCATCTATAGGGTTACATCTTGCCTCTTACGTGGCTGTTTTCCACCATGTTTAATAGAACTAATCTTATACGGAGAGAAACTATAGACCTACTGACCTCATAGAAGTCAGATACTTATAGCTTAACATATCCTCAGGCCAGAGGCCTACTACTCTAGAATTAATCTAGTGGTCTCAGCATTTGGTCCCCAGCTTCCAACAGCAGTGGACACAACGGAGCCAGCAACATCTACTAGGGTTGCAGCTCTTGTACAGGCATCAGATCCTCAGGACCTATGATGATAGATGTTGCACTGTTTAGGATCCTGAGCTATTGACAGACTCTTTTACAGCTAATAGACCCATTGTATCTGAGACCCTTTGGTAGGTCTCTGCAACTCTTCCAATGATCTCATTTTCCTGTCTTCAGCTCTTCATGGCTTTCATAGTCTCTGCCCTACCATCACTGCTACTTTTGCGGCCTCCACTGTAACCAGTGCTGCTGATTGATCCACAATTGCAACTGTCACCCTCAAATCCCCTGTCCCCTCACCCTTTCTTCCTGTTACCAATTCATCCTGCTCTAAAATGATAAAGATCAAGCACAGGTGAGAATAGGTCACCTGAGAAAAGTTCTACCTTAGGCTGGGGCCTCGTGTGGCAACATCAGGATGTTGTCTCCCAGCAGAGTGACAATGTAAACCAGATAGTCTGTTAATATAGCCAGAACAAGGTACAGCAAGGAATCTGCCCTGTCCTTCAAACATTGGTTCTTTCAAATGAACTACACCTGTATCCTCCAGAGGGGCCTCTGCAAGTGGAGGATTGCAGGCACCAACCATAGATCTCTTTGTGGTCAGCAGGGGAAGCACTCCCCCTCTGGCTAGTGAGAGGGAGGCTTCTGACACAGCCTGGGAAGTGTTAGGGCTGTGTCTGAGCAGCTGGCAGCTCTGGCTGATGTATTACCTTCTCAAGTAGCAGGGCTGGCATGAAGGGAGGGTTTCTGGCTGTGGGGTGGACAGTCCTTCTACCAAGGCAACCAAAAGAATCTAAAAATTCTTCATTAGGAAATCAAGTGGGCCTCAATACCTTAGCTTATTTAAAAGACGTGCTTCAGGCTGGTGAGATGGCTCAGCGGGTAAGAGCACTGACTGCTCTTCTGAAGGTCCTGAGTTCGGATCC
>NW_022196913.1:28111575-28119450 GCF_008632895.1 Mastomys coucha
CACACACATGATAGCTCATGGCCATCTGTACAGCTACAGTGTACTCATACACATAAAAATAAATAAAAATAAAAAAATATTAAAAATAAATAAATAAAAGACGTGCTTGTAATAAAAACATACTGTGAACTTTAACAGGAATTGAGCTGTGCTGTAACAGGGCTTGACTCCTGCCCCAGTAACCCAGGAAGAGGCGGGTCCTTCCAATCGGCCTCACAACAGTGTTATGCTAGGGAGAGGATGGAGCGAGGGTGAACTGAGAAGCAGCCAGGATTGTGGAGAATAATCCCAGCACCAAGGATTCAGAAGCAGGAAGATTACAGGTTAGAAGCCAGCCTGGGCTACATAATGAGTTCAAGTCCAGCCTAGACTACATAGTGAGAAACCAAATCAAACAAGAACTGGGATGTAGCTCAGGAGTAGAACATTTGCGTAGCATGTGCCAAGCCCTGAGCTTAACTCTCAGACAGGGAGGGAAGGATGGAAGGAAGGAGGAAGAGATAGAGAGAGGAGGAGGGAAGAGATATATTAATAAGCAAAAAAAATTCTCATAGGATTAGAAATAATCTCTGCCTATACTACAGAAAATCAGAACATGTGATTATAATGACTAATACATCATACCAAAGAAAAATAACATATTTTCTGAATTTAAAATAAAAAAAAAAGGCCCGGTGGTAGTGGCACAAGCCTTTAATCCCATCACCAAGGCCAGGCCAGCCTACAGAATGAGTTCTAAGACTGCTCAGAGAAACCTTATCTCAAACAAACAAACCAAAAGGAAAACATAAGTGAGTATTGTAACCTACAACATGGAACTGATTCTGTGAATGAAAGGATCCAAAGGGATGGGGTGGAGAATATATGCTAGTAGCCCTATAGATATTTGGGTAAAGGAAATGAAAAATTATAAAGAGTATAAATGGACTTTATGCATAGAAGATTATAATAAGAGAAAAAAATTAAAACTGTGCATCAGTTTGTAGCACTGAAAATGTAAATGTTCAAAATTTTGATAAAATAGAATTAGAAATTAGGGAAATACTGGCTCAGAGGCATGGTTGATGGGTGATATGAACTGAACGACTCTCTTCCCAAAATTTATGTTGAAGCCTTAACGTTCCACATGATAGTGTCTGGGGAGTTGGAGCCTGTCAGATATGATTAGGTTTAGATAAACAAGAGTGACCCTCCGCCCCCCAGCAGTATTAGTGTCTGAGAAGAGGAAGAGCCAGGGTTCACTCTCTCCAGTTCCCTTTCTCTCTGTCACATCTCTGTGTCATATGAGGACACAGTTAGAACACAGGAAGGGGACACTGAGCAAACACGGAGCCAGCCAGACTTTGACCCCGGAATTCACAGCCTCTAGATCTATGACACTTTAATTTCCCATTATTTAAACCACCCAGTCCATAGTGTTTTGTCCTTACAGCCTGAAGTGACTAATCTAAGGAATTTGCAAACTGTTATGGTCTCTATAAAAACAGAAACCTGAGAAGTCCACTACTACTTAAAAGTCCAAAATACTTTGACACAGTCATTCAACACGTGGTCAAAACTTACATTCTCTATTTTTTTTTAACCTCTAAAAATGTGTGTGTGTGTGTGTGTGTGTGTACAATTCTGTGGGTTCCCTCAGAGGCCCCTGGAAGTAGGTGTATACATGACTGTGAGTCACCTAATGTATAGGCTGAGAATTGAACTCTAGGTAAGCTTAGATTTTACCTGCAACTACACTTGAGAGTGTAGAGCATACAGGAGTGGCTTGTTTGTAAAAAGAACACAATAGCAGCCTTTCTATGGTGCTCAATACGGAGCAGAGTCTGTTCAATGATTTCACATACACTAGCTCATTGACTTCTCTGACAACCATAAGAAAGTATACTCTCTTGAGAATGTTTAAACATTTTGTCAATTAAAAATATAGAAACTTAGAGGAATTCCTGAGTAGACTCAAAACATACCTGGAAGGAAACAATTTGTAATTCTCATGTGACTGGCAAAGGTGCAAGTTAGGCTTACTGCTTGCCTTGATAGACTGCTGCCCCTCCACCAGACCCCAACACACACAGACACACAAACACACACGTATATACATGCACATGCACACACCAGAAAGGCCATATGCCCAGCAAGTTCCACAAGATAGAAGGGGTTCCTCAGATGCCTGGCCAGCCTCATTTGAACTTTACTCATGCCCACTCTCCAGCAAGGCCAGGATCTTGGTCCTGAGGTTCCATTTAGGCCAAAGTGTGGTAGCTCCTCCTAAAAAAATGTGTGTGTGTGTGTGTGTGTGTGTGTACAATTCTGTGTGTGTGTGTGTGTGTGTGTACAATTCTGTGTGTGTGTGTGTGTGTGTGTGTGTGTGTGTGTACAATTCTGTGTGTTCCCTCACAGGGCCCTGGAGTTGGATTTATACATGACTGTGAGCCATTTAATGTATATGCTGAAAATTGAACTCTAGTCCTCTGTAAAAGCAACAATTCCTCTTGGCCAAGGAGCCATCTCTCAAGCACAGAGTTCTCTGTTCTCATTTGCCAAGCCCTATTGGCTACTAGACTTACTAATTTCTATAGTAAGCTTTCTCTTTTTAAAAAATAATTGTATCATTTTGCACTTTTTTTAATTGGAGCTAAGATTAATTAAAATAGAGCATGCTCTGGAAGGAAGTAAGAGACATTAACAGAAATGAGCTTCTTAAGACAGAGTTAGTATGTGTGTGTGTGTGTGTGTGTGTGTGTGTGTGTGTGTGTGTGTGCTTCTAACTCCTGGGACATAGATTAAGCTAGATTGGCTAGCCAAAAAATTTCAAGGACATGCCCCCCCATCACTGCCATCACAGATGTAGGGTTACAAGCATGCCAGCCAGCATCCTCTCTATAGCCACAGTACCCAATGTTTCTCTGTTGGTGAAACTTTTGGAAATTTGTTTTGAACGGTCTTTGTTTTCAGTATTAACTGCTGTGTCAACTCTGTTTTTCATGTTGTGACTCAAGAGAAGCTGCAGTCACTATTACAACGCAGTCTCCAGAGTGATATATCATTACTTCTCTACTTCTTCATGCTCTATTCCTGGGGACACATGGCGATACACTAGCACAGGGAAGGAGCAACATATGATGCAAGAGACGTGTGGCGCTGCCTGGGAAACTGGCTACCTCACAAGATGCAACTCAGTCATCCAAAAGGTTTTACTGTGTTAGATTCTATGATTAGAAGTTCTCTCCAAGACATGTGCTGATGATAGGGACGTTTGTAGAGGCGAGGTGATGATTCTAGTGAAAATTAAACTATTCATTGCTGAACTCAGTCTTGGAATTATTTGGGGATGTATCTTTCAACAGTTTAAGAATTTGTATCAAGTTCTCCTACCTACTAAGATTTTTAACTTTGAACAAGCTATAACTAGCTCCTTGATTCATTCCTTCCTCCTTTCTTTCTTATTTTCCCTTCTTCCTTCCTTTTCTTCCTCCCACTCTTTCTTCCTTATGCCCTCCTTCTGTTTTGGCCTTTCTTTTTCTTCTTTTCTTTCTTCTTTTCTTCCTCTCCTCCTTTCTCCCAGAGTCTTGCTACACAGTCCAGACTGGCCTCACACTGACAGTTGCCCTGACTTAGTCTCTTAAGTGCCATGGCTAAAGGGATACACAACCACACCTGACCAGAGCTAACATCTCACTGCATATTTAGTATCTGTTCTTACGAATACAATGTTTTATTGATCTCATCGTGTTTACTGAGTTACTTTTATTGGTGTCCTTTTGTGGGGATCAAAAATATTTTGCATTCCAGAAAACAGTCCTGTGAGGCAGTTCTCTGATGTTCAGGCTTCAAATCAGCTGATTAGATCATCAGAGATGTCAGTGTAGAGCACAAAGCTTCTAAACCGAGAGCTGCCATTAAGTCCTGTTCCCTAGAGTACACACTCCTGTTGTGAATAATGCAGCTCAGTCTGTAAGATATAGAACACCTTTACTGAATTTACATACAGATATAGTAAATGTTCAAATTCACGAGGGTGATTTCAGCCGGGTGAATTTGTTAAGCTGCAAAGCTTGCTCATGAGTGATACTCTCTTCTCTGCTTGAGGCAAGTATGGCTCTGCTTCTGGTAGTATCTGTAAAGTTTTCTGAAACAGTTTTGTGCAGTGGTACTTTTTCTTGTGTGTTTCTAAGGACATGTTAACTGGACATTATAGACTGTATATGGGAAAAAGAGGGTTTGTTTTTTTTTTTTTAAATAAAGGAGGAAAGGTAGGAACATGGCTCAGTGGGTAAAAGCTCTTGCTGTGCAAGCCTGAGGACCTAAGCTCCATCTCCAGGACCCATGGCGGAAACTCACTCCCAAAGGTGGCTCCTGACCACCACATGCATGAGTACACACTCACACACACACACACACACACACACACACACACATACATACACACACAGACACATACACACCAGAGAAAGAGAGAGAGAGAGAGCTCACAGGATAGTAAGATTATATCATTAAAAAGTAAAAAAAAAAAAAAAAAAAAAAAAAAAAAAAAAATGTGAAGCTATAGAGAATCAAGTAAAAGGGATGACAAGATGGCTTAGTCAGTAAAGAGGCCCACTGCCAAGACTGAGGACCTGAGTTCCATTCCTAGGTCCCATGTACCAAAAATAGAGAGCCAAATCCTGTAGGTGACTTTGACCTCCACATGGGCACAATAGCACACACACACATACACACACACACACAAAGAGAGAGAGAGAGAGAGAGAGAGAGAGAGAGAGAAAGAGAAAGATCTTAAAATTAAGTATATGTAATATATATATACATATATGTATATATATGTACATATATATATGTATATATATATGGAGAGAGAGAGAGAAACATAAACGTGTGTGTGTGTGTGTGTGTGTGTGTGTGTGTGTGTGTGTGTGTGTGGTTTTTGGTCCCAAGATTTCTTATTCAGGAGAGATGTCCATCACAGGGTTGTTTTCTTGATGATGAACTTTCATAAGAGTCTAATAAAAGGACATAGAAAAGCTGGAAAACTGCTCTTAGGAAATCTATTTTTTTTTTTAATTAAAAGAGCTGATGATTTTATTTTTACATTTCACAATATAAATGAAACCCACACTTTTTTGTTTCACTTCTCCCTCCAAAAGTATTCTCTCTGTTAGGAAGGGACGTTTTCTTGTTAATGCATCTAGTAAACACTCAGGCTCAGCACCAAGATCTCCTGGTGAAACAGAACAAGAAATACAAAACTATAAAAAGTGCTTCTGCTCTTATCTGTCTGACCAGGTCACCAACATAGAGTAGGTAGGAGGTCTCATCATTGGAGGCCCACGCATCATGGGCATGTGGGCACCCACAGGCAGTCTCATCCCAGGAGCTGGTCCCACAGGTATCATCCCAGGAGGAGGGAGGCCCATCATTGGCATCATAGGAGGGCCTCCCACATGGGTTGCAGGCATCAGGCCAGGCTGAGGAGGACCCAGGGGACTGGGGGAAGTGGGATCATGGCCCCTGCAGGCAGATGAGCAGAGAATGGAGCCAGCTGGAGGGATCTTTCCTTGTTGAAATGCAGCCAGCCATTGTTTTGTCAATCAGGCTCTGGGTCTGCTCTTCCATCCATTTTTGGTAATAGTCTTTCACATTCTCTTTATGTTTCTAACCACTGCAGTGTGTCTTCCTCACAGATTCCTAAAATGATAGCATCACTGGGAAGTGGTAGAAAGTCTTCCAGGTGAGAGTCTAGTTGGTAGACCTATGTCCCAGCAGGATTCTTGGGGTCACTTCTTGTTCCTGATTCTTCTTCTTTCTGCTTCCTGGATGCCCAGATGTAAACAGATCTGCTGTACCACACCTTCCTACCAGATGCCTTACAGCAGGGCCAGAGACCATAAAGCCATCTCACTGTACATTGTGAATTAGATAACTCCTCCTTCCTTTACGGTGTTTTTAGCAGGCCCTTCACCATAGTTAACTGAGCTCAATCCTGATGCAAGTACTGGTTCTCATGAAAAGAAAGAAAAAAAAGAGAAAGAGAGGAAGAAGGAAAGAAAGAAATGAAGGAAGAAAGGAAGGAAGGAAGGAAGAAGGAAGGGAGGAAGGAAGGAGGAAAAGAAGACAAAGAAACTTACCACAAATAATGAAAGTGAGTTGGAACTTTGCCCATGTGTTACTGGAATGAGCAGTTCTTTTTCCAAACCAGCTCACTGTTTTTGAATACCAAAAAAACATTCCCTTCGTACCGGAGACTGTTTATAATGTAACTATGGATACGCCATCACACCTCTAAGCTCAATCTATGTTTTTAACACTTCTTCTTAGATTTTTATGAGTTTGGACAATAAAAGAACATGTAAAGTTAAGGGTTTTAGTTTTGATTTCTAGGGTAGACCAAATCTGGCTTGACTCCTGACTACCGGAAAGTCACTCATCACTCACCTCACAGTGGAACTGAGGAGCCACACACAGCTGCGTGCCCTTCAGCAGCATCTTCCATTCAGAGAGAATCTCTGACAAACAGCCTCTGAGCTTAGGCAGTAAACACCAGATGCTGGCAAGCAGGGTGTGACGAGCATTCTCACTGTCCTGAATTTAACTTACTCTTTTGTAATTTTATGTTGTTCAATTTTTTAGTAATGGTGATGTTAAACAGTCAGCATTCACAACAGTGGCTCTGTCGCTGGACACTCTGAGCCCTGGGGAGAGTCGTAGGCATTAGGGGGGTGCCCAGGTTTCTAGTTTAGATGAAAGATGCTAGACAAGTGTACTTCCTCCTCCTTTAGACCCTGCCCTCACTGTCATCCCTGCACATGGGGCATTGATCCACGTGGGTGACACCAGCTCCCTAAAACTTCACCCATCGGTTTCACAGCTGGACTCGGGAGCTCTGTCTGTCTGTCATGTTTGATTACATGTTCCAAGCTCCTTAGCCACCCAAAGCTTTGCAGCAAGGGACCTCCAGCTGTTCCCTTAGTCAGGTCATCCTTAGCTGCTCCCTAGGCACCCAGTGCATCCCCGTATTCCCCAATCAAGTTAGACTGCTTATTACTCAAAGAAACCATCTAGCCACACCTCAGTGTTGATGACTGTCTTCCCTGGCCCTCACTGAACCTTGCCTTTTCCTTGAGTGGCATTTTCTAACACAATCCTCCAGATGTGGCTTGAAAATTCTCTTGTTTGAAAATACTATCTTACTCTCCAGTGCCTTCAAATCAGACCCAGACTTCAACCCCAAAGTCTCCACAAGTTTTATATATAAATATTGTAGCGGTAGCTTTGCATTCACACTTAGGATTTTTTTCAAATTCTCAGTTTGTTCATTTGTTTACTTCTTTATACACAAACACCTTGAAACACTGTCAAATATTCAACCAAGTTTCCAGTGCCACTCTGTGCCCCCATGCTCATAACACTTGTCCAGTGACTGGAAGGACATCTTTTAAGTGTCCTTTCACACTGTATTTTTTTCTTAATGAGATGCTTGAGTCTTGTCTGGTTCTAAATTTGTCCTTTGTTTGACTTGTAGTCATTCCATTTAAGACTTTTCCAGTTTGGGGCTGGAGAGATGGCTTAGCATGGCTGCTCTTCCAGAGATCCTGAGTTCAATTCCCAGCAACGAAATAGTATCCCACAACCCTCTATAATGGGATCTGATGCCCTCTTCTGGCATTCAGGCATACATGCAGACAGAACACTCATACAAAATAAACAACTAAACAAACAAATAAACAAATAAATAACATTTTAAAGAAAGACTTTTCCATCTCGGCCAGTAATAAGATTGGCTTCATTTATATTTGTTATTCTGGTCTAGTTTCTGTGGTAGCCCTGCTGTGTTCACAGAAGAATTCCAACCGACGCCAGATACGACAACTCGACTCAACT
>NW_022196913.1:28121006-28141058 GCF_008632895.1 Mastomys coucha
GTCCCCAAATTCCCGGTTCGTGGAACCCCACGGAAGTAGGAACGCTGCGGGCCGGCTTCCTACAAGTTTCTAAGAAGGAAATGAACAATGAGGCCTCTTATATGATGCAATACTTAGCTTTCTCTGAGGAAATGGAGAGGACTCTCATTGCTAAGTCCCTAACTTGCTATATATTTAAAGGGGAAAGTGTCAATGAGGCTGTGACAGTTCAGCAAAGGCAGCAGCTTGGCTTAGTTTTGGTTACTAGCACCATGTCACTGGGCAGCACACAATTGTTGTACTAGTTAGGGTTTACATTACTGTGATGAAACACCATGAACAAAAGCAAGTTGGAGAGAAAAGGGTTTGTTTGGCTTACACTTCCCCATCATAGTCTATCATCAAAGGAAGTCAGGACAGGAACTCAAGCAGGCAGGAACTGAGAGGCAGGAGCTGATGCAGAGGGCATGGAAAAGTGCTTCTTACAGGATGGCTCCATGCAGCTTGCTCAGCTTGCTTTCTTCTAGAACCCAGGACCACCAGGCTAGGGATGGCACCACCCACAATGGGCTGGGCCCTCCTCCATCAATCACTAGTTAAGAAAATACTTTATAGCTTGATCTTATGGAGGCATTTTCTCAGTTGAGGTTTTCTCCTTTCAGATAACTCTAGCATGCGTCAAGCTGACATAAAACTATTCAGCACAATAGTGCCACATGATACACGTATATTACTAGTTGATTAATAGTGGAGAGTTTAGATCATAGAAGAAAAATGTAAGTCCAGGTGGAAACAATGGGATGTTGATTTTATTGCTACTATGTACGATCCTGCAGGCAGATGTAGTTAAATATGGTCCAGATTTGATGAGTTTCAGGATTTCAGAAGCTACAGCACAGCAAAAGGAACTGTGTAGCAGGCCTGGCATCCACTGCCTTTTTCAATTCCTAACAGGAGGAGGGCAGGAGGGTTGGATTAATGAGCCCAAGCAAGGAAATCAGGAGGATGAACAGACCTCCCCCCAAAACTCAGCTGTGCCTTCTTGTGCTTATCTGCTTCTGAATGCTTCTTCTGATTGCCTTCTGCTCTCAGATACAGAGAGAACTCTGCCATCTGCCTGCTTCAATCCATGCTTCACCGTCACTCCCTACCTATCCCTGTGCTCTTCCCTGGTTAAGGACAAAGCAGAGCAGGAGAATAGAAGTCCACCATGGTCATGGGGCAGGGGCGGGGAGAAGCTTCAACAGTGCTAAATTCAAAGCTGTTGCTTGAGGTGGTTGGAGAGATGTCCATGCGATGAAAGGACCTGCCTGATCTGGATGAAAGGAGGCAGGGGAAGCCATGAAAAAGGCTGTTCTTGAGTTGTCTTCCTACAGGACTGTTGAAATCTGCTGAAGGGAGTCTGAAACACACCATCCTCCACCCTTTCCCCTAACAGCCAGTGTTTCTTACTTCTCATGCCGCTTTCCTTGATGGGATTTACTCCAAGGGCAAGCACTGCAGCTCCTGCAGGAAGAGGGACAGCACCACACTCATCTTCTGAAGTCTTCAAATTGCCCTGCACACCCCCCAACATGTCCCTTCCAACTCCGTGTCTGGAAGTCTCTGGGGAGATCTTGCGTAAACCAGATTGTCTACACTGGATTTTGTGGCTCACACTCCTGTACTCTGAACCAGCAGTTGGGACTGGGTGTGTACAGTTCCTTTCCTGGTGCTCCCAGCAGGGTGATACCATGAGAGAGCAGTAGACAAAACAGAAGAATTTAGAAGTTTTAGGATTTGTTCACTGTAGCAGATCATCCTGAAAAACTTTGTTTTCCAACTTGTTACTCATATACATGTATTTCTGGGACTTAGTCTTATAGTAAATGGTCCCCCCCCCCATAATTTATTTATTTTTATTCCAGTTAATGGGGGAAGGGTGTGTAAGGGGGCTGTGATTGGTATGTAAATTCTCAGATTGTGTTGAAAAAAAAACAACACTTTTATAAACTTCTCAACCCTGCTACACGTTTTGTATGTTTGAAATCTATGTGCTGTTGCTGTTGTCTGACTTCCTCCCGTCTCAGATGTGTATCAGTAAGGCGGTACCCTCTTCAGGATTTTTCATAAGAATACACTAGAGACAATTCACCCTTAATCCCTTAATCTGCACCCATGTTGGAGAGTAATCAGACACACTTATGTTCTCTTTGGCTTTAACATCGTCTTATCTGTCCTGGTTTGTTCCCAGTTTCATTAGTCTTAAATCCCCTTTCCTCACAGCCCTATTACAGTAGAACGGTCCATCTTTAACTATTTATCCTGTGCTTCTTTACTTTTTAAATGAAAAACAGCCAACACTCACTAAAAAATGTTTTTGTCATCAAAATTTCTCTTAGATAGTATATTTTTTATGAGCCAAGGAGAGAACAACACTAAGCATTTTGAAGTGAGCACAATTATTACACCGAGGACACATTATTCACTGGAATATTTTTATTCTGAAACGTAACCACAACTTTTCTCAGAAATCATGGATATTTATGAGAGGAATGGTCCATCCCATTTTTGTGTTTTGTGTGGCATTATACCTCAAAAGTTACTGACATTCTGCTATGTCAGAGGTACTCTGAGGTACTCCATATTACTAACTCCCTTTTCAAAGCCTTGTTTGATGTGCTAGAATATTAACAGTGACAGGGAAGTCTTTTAATAACTACAAGAATTTATCCCAGTTTCTATTGCAAAAAAACAAAAACAAAAACAAAAACAAAACAAAACAAAACTCTATGGCCAAAAAGCAAGTTGGAGAGGAAAGATGTCATTTGGCTTACATTTCCATATTGTTGTTCAGCATCAAAGGAACTCAGGACAGGAACTCAAACAGGGCAGGCACCTGGAGGCAGCAACTGATACGGAGGCCAGGGAGGGGTGCTGCTTACTGGCTTGCTCCTCATGGCTTACTCAGCCTGCTTTTGTATAGAATTCAGGACCACCAGCCCAGGGATAGAACCACCCATAATAGGCAGGACCCTCCACCATCAATCACTCATTTAAAAAGTGCATTACAGCCATATCTTATGGAGGCATTTTCTCAACTGAGGTTCAGACAATGCTAGTTTGCGGGTCAAATTGACCTAAGACCAGCCAGCACATCCAGTAAGCCATCCAACTTAGCCTATTCATCAAATACCTTGTAAACATCTACCAAGTCTGGCATAGATTTATTTCCTCTTACTTTTATTAAGTGAGTAACATTTGCATCTTATACTATATTCAAGCATCCTTGTATTCCGTGATGGACTCTGGTTCGTTATTGTCACTTTTTTATGGGACCCAGAGGTTTTCATTCATATTAAAGGAAGATTTGTCGATTCACACAACGGAGGCTGTCCTGAACTCCACACCATCAGTGCTCCGTAGCTCTCACTGGATCTTACCATATTTCTAAAAATAAAAACTAGAGTTTTGTCATGATCTGAAACCGCTTCTCTGGCCATATTTGTTCTTTCCTTAAACATTCTGAGAGTGAGCAGTTGAAAGACCCCCAGAACTGGGAAGATCCTTACTCAAGTCTCGGGATGACGCAACCACCCAATGACTCAGGAGAGACTGAACTTGCTGTAATCAACATGAGGTTTATTCCAGATCTGGGGTCGAACTCATAGCCTGGCAGGCCAGAGGGGTTCGACCACGAACACGAAGAGTAAGTGGTATTTAAAGGAAAAAAACCACAAACTAGGGAGGTGAAAGGGTTACCAGGGAAACATAACAAGAGAACAATGGAAAATTCTAAAGGAACCCACTACCTAGCTGAGTCAGGTCACAAGGAAGTCATCCTGCACACTCATTGTCTAGAGGAATGTGGTCTGGTCAACGCTATCTTCTTAATGGCTGACCGCTCCTAGGACTACTTAGATGACCAATATCCTGTGATTTGGTCAATGCTGTCTTCTCAATGGCTGACCGCTGTCCTGTTCCTTATTCTGAGAAATGTTATCTTCTTAATAGCTGACCGCTATCCTGTTCCTGGAACTGACCAGTCCACATTCCTGGCTTGTTACAGAGACTTCCTATGCCTTCTTTAAGTAAAGGTTACACATTATACATACATTTCTATTAAATGCCCTCATTTTAAATTCTAAGATTCTCCAGCCTTTCACAGTGAAGCTCCTGGGTGGATGCTAGCCCACCCTGACTTCAGCTTCCTCCCTGCCCATCACACTCCTCTCTGCTTTCCAGATTCACATTAAAAATGGGGTTGGGGACTTGCATTACATCATTATTTTTAAATATGTTCACATTTAAAAATATATCCCTAGAACTTAAAGACGATCCCTGAATTTATGTTCCAGTTCCTTCAACACAAAGTTCTCAGATTTAGTCATTTCCCTCAAATGTATCTTGAATTCATTTCTGTAGGTTTGGATATAACTTTACAGACATGAGTATTAAGACAATTGTTAACCAGCAACCAAAGAGTACACATGGTGGGACCTATGGCTCCAGTGGCATATGTAGCAGAGGATGGCCTAGTTGGTCATCAATGGGAGGAGAGGCCATTGGTCCTGTGAAGGCTTGATGCCCTAATGTAGGGGAATGCCAGGGCCAGGAAGCAGGAGAGGGTGAGTTGGTGAATGGGGGGTGGGGGGGATAGGGGACATTTTGGAGGGGAAACCAGGAAAGGGGAAAACATCTGAAATGTAAATAAAGAAAATATCTAATTAAAAAAAAAGAGAATTGTTAACTTTGTAAAGTTTAAGGGAATTTTTTGTAGCTTGACACGGCAGAGTGTTGATTTGCTCTGTGATCGCTTGCTGCATGACCAGTTTTTTCTGTGGCTATTTGCTGCTGTTTGTGCTGGAGAATCACGGAGCCTTGGGAATCACTGGGAATCATGGAGCCTTGGGAATCACTGGGAATCATGGAGCCTTGGGAATCACTGGGAATCACGGAGCCTTGGGAATCACTGGGAATCATGGAGCCTTGGGAATCACTGGGAATCATGGAGCCTTGAGAATCACTGGGAATCACGGAGCCTTGGGAATCACTGGGAATCACGGAGCCTTGGGAATCACTGGGAATCATGGAGCCTTGAGAATCACTGGGAATCATGGAGCCTTGGGAATCATGGAGCCTTGGGAATCACTGGGAATCATGGAGCCTTGGGAATCACTGGGAATCATGGAGCCTTGGGAATCACTAGGAATCATGGAGCCTTGAGAATTACTTGGAATCATGGAGCCTTGGGAATCACGAAGCCTTGGGAATCACGAAGCCTTGGGAATCACTGGGAATCATGGAGCCTTGGGAATCACTGGGAATCATGGAGCCTTGGGAATCACTGGGAATCACGGAGCCTTGGGAATCACTGGGAATCATAGAGCCTTGGGAATGACGAAGCCTGTTGCCTTGCTTTCGTTGCTCAGTCTTCAGGGTCCAACATTCCTATACAGCACTAGAGCTCCCCATCAGTCACATTTCACTACTAAAACATCTTTGACATATAACCTCTATTTAGTACAAAGAAATGCAACTATTCTTTCACTAAATGGCTTCACAGATTTACATGTGTCTCCCATGTTTTTTTTTTTTTTATTTACGTGGTACAGTTACAGATGCAGGATGCCTTATAGTTCCTCAAAAATCTTGGCTAGATGATGATGACCAGTGCCACCTGAGTGCTGAGAGGTGCTTTCCCACTTAACTCATATCCTGGAGGATTTTTTGGTCTCCAAAAATAAGTTAAAATTTTGCTCTCCAAAAATAAGTTAAAATTTAATTTCATTTCTAATCCAATCCTTCGCTATTATTTTACCCTTAGAATACCAGGAGGCCCCTAAGGGGGATCCCACGCCTTCATACTTTTTCTTGGGAACAAACATCCAATCTAGACCTGTTTCCTTTCCCCAATAGTATCACTAGTGGGATCTTCTTTGACCAATTTTACCTGTCTCACCCAGTACTATCCATAATCGTAAATTACACCCTCGAATCACTGATCACTGGAGAGAAAACCCCTTCTGACGTTCCCACCACCAGTATACTAAATTCTCCCCACAGTCATGTTACTGTGTGAAAGCCGTGGTCTCTCTTAAGCTTATAACCGATGAATCAAATTCTCTGTGATCCTGCAATCCAGTTGTGTTCTTTGTGAGAAGGGCAAGCAGCTCTGACAAGACTCTGGTTTCAGCTCTGCTTTATCCAAGTCTAGTTCACCCGCCGGCCTTTGCCACGTGGGAAGTGTTTATTTGCACGGAACTATGCACTGGTAGATTAATATTTGCATATGGGAAAAGGCAACATTACTAGCAATGGTCTCTCCTCCCAAACAGTTTGAGTTTGTCCTCATTTCTGCCAGCTGAATATAGACAGAGAAGTGGCCATCTTCTTGTGGCCAGGTGCCTTGCAGGCCAGCTCCGGATCTCACTCCTCTGTGATCTCAACGGCTCAGGCACCCCGCGGAACAGAACTTATTTTGCCGAACACGGCACAAGTCCGTGGGTCTCTCACGATTAGCTTGGGCACATGACTTTCTCACTTCCCCATAGATGTAGCTGTTATATGGAAAAATAGAAAATGGGTGACATTTTATGCCCACCATGACGCTAAGTCCAGATGTGTGGCTTAGTAGACAGTCTCTTAGCAACCCAAAGACCTTATCAGTACTACCTCATTTGCATATCTGCCTCTGGTCCTGTAAGCTTGGTGACTGGAAACTTCACACTTCGCTCCAGTTCAGATTCCACTCACCTTTTGCTGTCCTTCCACGGCCTCATTCAAGCCATGCAGGTTTGTTGCCAAGTGCTCCAGAAGGCTGGTGGCACTCAGCAGAGCCAGGAAGCACAAGGGATGCCCCCAAGAGGCCAGAGTCTGCAGCTTACTGAAAGGGCCTTACAGGGATAACAAGCCCTTTCCTGTCAGCAACTCTGCATTGCGGTGGAATGTGTGTCTAACTCCATTCAGCAAGCCTCTGCCTGCAATGGTGGGGAAGACAGACACAGCTTCATGCCTGACCCAGTACCTCGTGTTCAAGATTAAGAACGTCATCTACAGTAATGCAGTGTCCAAGTAAAACTGGCCAGTGGCCACATAAAGTACACAAGACAAAGGCTCATTTAAAAGCCACCCACACTGTAATGGGCTGCACACTTTTGACTTGGTGTGTTTGGACCTTATAGATTGGATTTTTTTAAAAAAAAATGGTGTTAGCAGTGATATTTGATGTGGCAGGTTCACCAGGCAAAACTGCTTCCAAATCAGACTGTGTCTTTAAATATCCAAATGAGGGTTGCCACGTTTTTTCAGGGAAAATTCAGATCCCAAGTAAATCAGGTTGGGATGTTCTGTGTGAAGGTGTGGCTGTCTTGTCCTTTCCTGGCACTCTTAGTAATTAGCATTACCAGAGACAGGGCAGAAGAGCCCAGAGCTGCAGACTTGGGGAAACCTAGCATAGGACCAAAGAAGATTTTCTCTCTGTTGTCAATGCAGAGGGGGAAAGACACCCTGTAGATCAGCCTCTGTAGAGCAACTGAGCCCAGATTACAGAGGCAGTATTCTGATGAAACACTGCACGTTCACTGAGATCTCCTTACAAAGCAGATTCAAGTCAGAGTGTGAAATCTTGTTTCAAATCATTTGTGTTGGAATGCAACAGTTTGTGCACTGAGCCTGCCCGTTAACATTGTCATAATTTGTGCTTGGCTCACGTTTACTCAAGCTCCTGTCACATGGTATTTGTGTTCTTCAGCTCTCACTGGGATAAAGGTTACCCATATTTTAGCCAGAGGATTCTAAAAGATCTGCTCTTCATCACCCGGACTCACTCTCCCCAAGAGCAAGTCAATGCTAAAGAAAAAAATAAGACACTAATTGACTACTTTGAAATTTTAACTTTAATGTCAATGCTTTCATTACATTAAAATTTTAGTTTGAAAATTAAAAATTTAGTTTTAAAATAAAGTATACAGTTAAAAAGAATCATACAAAGACTGGGGAAATAGTTCGGTATTTAAGAGTACTTTCTGCTCTTCCAGAGTACACCAGTTCAATTCCCGGAAGCCACAACCAGTGTCTCACTACATTTAACCCAGATCCAAAAGATCTGATGGCTCTAACCTCTAAGAACACCTGTACACAAACACACACCTGAACAAACCCACATACTACACATATACACACATAATTCAAAGTATGTATTTTTTTAATTCATAAGAAAAAACTTTGCACACACACAAAAAAAAATCCCATTTTGCAGCAAATATTTGTACATATCTGTTCCAAATCTGTTGTGTATGAAGCTGAAACACTGATAACATTTTCAGGCTTGTTCTTTCACTTGAAAACGTAGTTTAAAATTCACTCATTATATTCAGCAATTGGTTGTTTTTCTTTTTCAATCACTAAGTAGTATTGTGTGAACATACCTTCCATCCTGGTTTGTTTTGTCAACTTGACGAAAGCTAGAGTTATTTGGGAAATGGCCCTTCAGTTGAGAAAATGCCTTTATCAGATTGGTCTGAGTATGCAAGTTTGTGAGGTGTGTTCTTGGTTATTGATGTGAGAACCATCCTGGGCTGGTATTTCTGGGTTGTATAACAAGACACGGCAATACGCGGCATTACTCCATCGTTTCTGCTTCGTTCCTACCACCAGCTTCCTTCCATGAGTTCCTGCCCTGAATTCCCTTCATGATGAACTATAATTGTAAGATGAAATAAACACTTTTCTTCCAATTATGTGTTTTGTAAGAGTTTTTATTTTTATTTTTCAACAACAGAAACCTTAGCTAAGACACTCTCCCTCAAAGAACAAGGTCCCATTGGGCTATCCATCTCACTCTAGGCTGCATTCCACACTACACTGCAAGCTGGTATCGCTGGTCCTTAGTATGGAGCTGCATCAGATACAACTCCACTTTGTAGTGTTCTTATTTTTCTTTTCAAAAAAAGTTGAGAATTAGAAGAATTAGACTGTATGACCTTTTTGGAGGAAGTGTTTCACTGGGGAAGAGGGTGTAAGGGGAGGGAGATTTTGTGGCTTCAAAAGCCTAGACGAGGCCTAGCCTTTCTCCTCCTCTGCCTCCCCGTCTCTCTCTCCCCCTCCTCCCCTCAGCACCATGTCTGCTTCTAGCCATGATCATGATCTAACCCAGCTATAAGCAAGCTACCTTAGTGCTTCTTATAAGAGTTGTCTTGGTTATGATGTCTCTTCACAGCAATACAGCAGTAAGACAGTACCCAGTGAGTGGCATTGCGTGGAAAAGCCATGGAAATAAGTAAAACAATATTATCAGAGTATAAGTGTGTAATATACACACCAGGGTAAGGGAGTCTGACCAAGGCAGAGGACGGTGGACTGCTGTGCAGTAAGCCGGGCTCTCTTCCTTGTTGAAACTTCCTGTCCTTGCTGGTTCTGTTCTACCCAGTTAACATTTTCAATTATCAAAGCCATACTCTACATGATGTAAAAGCTATGTCAGGTTTGGAAAGAAGCCTTTTCTGCCTACTTATCCCCCCAAATAGTCCTATCCCTGGGTAATGCAGTGCTCATTTAGAGCCGTCACAAAAAAACAAAAAAACAAAAACAAAAACAAAAAAAAAAAAAACCGGCAAGGATCTAAACGCTGGGACAGCTCGGCCCTGACTAGAGATGGCATCACCCAAAAGCACACGCCGAAGCCGCCATTTTGGCAGAAGCGTGAAATGCCGTTATAACCGTTTGTCAGTTGACTAACGCTGGCATAACATGAAGCACTTGAGACAGCCTTCTCAGGTAAGCTGCCCTACCGACTGTTACATTCCCAGCTAAACTAACGCCCGACACCCTCACTACAAAGACACCAGGCCGGGGAGCCCTCCGCTTTAGGTGGTGGGTTACTTTGGTGTTATGAGGTCCCCTGACACATTTGAAACGCTGTTGCCATGGCACGCGAGACTCAGATCCTGAAGACAGGCCGGACCAGGTGCTGCTCGTCAAGAGCCCGCATACCCGACCGAACGCAGTGCAGGGCCAGCAAGCGCAGCTCCCTTAACAGAAGAGGTGGGTGGCTCTGAAAAGAGCCTTTGGGGTTGGAGTGAGTTGTGCTAACTCACTTGGAGCTGGTGTACTTGGTGACGGCCTTGGTGCCCTCGGACACAGCGTGCTTGGCCAGCTCCCCGGGCAGGAGCAGGCGCACGGCCGTCTGGATCTCCCGAGACGTGATGGTAGACCGCTTGTTGTAATGCGCCAGGCGCGACGCCTCGCCTGCGATGCGCTCGAAGATGTCCGTCACGAAGGAGTTCATGATGCTCATGGCCTTGGAGGAGATGCCGGTGTCCGGGTGCACTTGCTTCAGCACCTTGTAGATGTAAATGGAGTAGCTCTCTTTACGGCATCTCTTACGTTTCCGGCCCTCCTTCTTCTGGGTCTTGGTGACCGCTTTCTTGAAGCCTTTCTTGGAGATAGTAGCGCCTTTTGCCGACACCTCTGGCATTGCGACTCTCAAAACAGTTCCAACTGCTGAGAAAATGCACACCGCTTGAGGCTGAGAAGAGTGGTATTTATAGGCGAGGACCTTGGATGACGTATGAGCACGTGTAATCTGATTGGACAATAAGCTCTTGGTGTATGCAAATAAGGGGATTCGAGCAGTACTTTCTGATTGGTTGATCCATCATCAACCAGCCAATCAGGTGGTGAGTGTAAGCTGCCATTAGACTATAAATAGGCGTGGATGGGCTGCCTCATTTTACTGCTTTAAGGCTTTTGAAGGATTATGTCGGGCCGTGCAAAGCAAGGTGGCAAGGCTCGTGCCAAGGCCAAGTCTCGCTCTTTCAGGGCAGGTTTGCAGTTTCCTGTGGGCCGTGTGCACCGGCTTCTTCGCCAAGGGAACTACGCAGAGCGCATCGGGGCTGGCACACCAGTGTACCTGGCGGCCGTGCTGGAGTACCTGACGGCTGAGATCCTGGAGCTGGCGGGCAACGCGGCCCGCGACAACAAGAAGACGCGCATCATCCCGCGCCACCTGCAGCTGGCCATCCGCAACGACGAGGAGCTCAACAAGCTGCTGGGCCGCGTGACCATCGCGCAGGGCGGCGTCCTGCCCAACATCCAGGCCGTGCTGCTGCCCAAGAAGACCGAGAGCCACAAGTCCCAGAGCAAGTGACTCCCGAACAAGTGACAGCAGCCAACAGCTTAAAACAAAAAGGCTCTTTTCAGAGCCACCTTCATTTTCATGAAAAGCTGTACATGAGTTTTTCTCCTGAACAGATATAAACAACGGTCAATGTATAATTAACTTTCGACAATGGTAAGGCCTTCCATGTCAAAGTATTAAGGTAGGAAAGTAGGGGTGTTAGAGTTGTGTGAATGTAGTGTTTCAGCAACTCACTCAAAAGTAAGCCACTACCGAAGGGAAAAACTGACAAAAAAGGCCTGGCAGTGGTGGCGCACGCCTTTAATCCCAGCACTTGGGAGGCAGAGGCAGGCAGATTTCTGAGTTTGAGGCCAGCCTGGTCTACACAGTGAGTTCCTCCAGGACAGCCAGTACTACACGGAAAAACCCTGTCTCAAAAAAATTAAAAATAAAAACATAATAAAGTAAGCCACTAATTCAGCTCCTTCCTAGCTGAAAGCATAGGATGACCCATTCTGCAACTTCTCAAAAGTGCCTTAAAAAGAAAAAGCTGTTGTATCAGTGCTAAAAAAACGAGTAAAAGGCTAGAATGTTGGTCAAACAAGCTCATTTAGAGAAAATGAGTTACTCCTGTCAGTTTTGAGGGCTGGAGTAAAAGGCTTATCAACTTGTAATTTTTATGAATGTTTTCATGAAGTATCCTCTACAGAGGACAGATATAGGGTCGGATGCCTTAGAACTGAAGCAACTGGCCATTGGGAGCTCCCATAGCAATATTAGGAACCAAGCTTAGATCCTTTGCAAAAGCAGCAAGTGTTTTTAATATTTGTTTCATCTGTCCAGCCCAATTGTCATAATTTTTTGAAATCCAGGAATGGATATTTTTAGGTTTTTAGCTAGAAAATAAAACCATTTGATTGATTCATTCTGTAGAAGCTTACTGCCTCCATCTGCTAAGCTAGGCCTAACTTGGGAAGCTTCTAGCCTCTGTACGATCTTACCAAGGCCTAGAATGTTCTCAGTCTCTGAGACTTAATGCTGAATAAGCTCACCCTTTCTAGTTCTTTCTGATCTCTGGCTGGCTGTTTCAACTCAGCTGTTCTGGCTCAAACTTGTCTCCAAGCTGACTAATTCAATCTAGCATCTCTCAGTTTCTTACTGAATTACTCTGCTTGGCCTCATACTAATTTGGCCATCTGTTCTAATCTGGATCTTTCTGTCTTCACCTGTGTCTACCTTGTTCTCTCTTCAGCCCCGCTCTATAAAATTCTCCCGGTAAAACTATTACATTTCTTCTCTCTGCCCCTTTAAGTGGCTTTTCTTTCCTCTCTTCTTGGGAGAGTTGAGCATATCCTATTCTGTCAAATCTCTCTCACCACTTTGTCTGCCACTCAACCAGACAACACTTTTAAACACAAGTGCTTCCTTCTACAAATTAACTTTACCTTCATTGTTTTGGGATTAAAGATGTTATTTATACTAAGGGCCTGTCTATATCCCAACCAGTGGAAATTAATGGTGTGTACTAAGGTCTGAGACACAACCACAACAAGAAACAGGTTTTTTCAGTAAATAACACAATCCCAAGGTATACAGTATGATAAAATATCTTGCCACACAAAACTTCAATTTAAAAGATTTTTTAAAAAAAGGTTTGTTTATAGTAATGTTGTGACAATAGCTTCCTTTGCCAGACTGAGAGCTGCTGCACAAACCAAAGCTCTCTCGGCTTTGGGGATTCTTCTGCTACATGAGACACTTACCTCTCCCTCCCCCGTACCCCCTCTCTCTTTTCCCTTCCCCCTGCCACCCCCCCAACAAGCAGAAGTTAGGTGTGATTACAGAAGTCAAATGAGAGTCTGGTCAATATTTTAGGGTAACGATTACACAATCTGAAGAGAAAACCAATTTTGGGTGATGAGGTTGCTCTAAGATCAGTCTCCTCTTCAGATTGTTGTCCAGATGCAACTGCTAAGGAGGCTTGCCTTAGGGTCATGCTCTAGACAGCCTGTGCTTAACAATCCTTAGGCTAAGAGTAAGGTCCTGCTAACTCCCAGGTTTTTCTTTTTTATACAATAACTTAGTTTGAAATTCAGTTTGAAATGGAGTTAGTTTTTAGCCATTATGTTCAATACCATTTATGGCAAGTGTACCCATACATATTTTTACTATTCATTTGGTTTGTGACAATTCTTGAGGCCAAATGAAAAATCTTAGGGAAAAGGTAATTTTTGTCTCCTCTGAAAATTCACGGATTTCTTACTAGGGATCACTGAAGTCAGAAAGGTTGAATACATTAGGAAAGATTGCTAAAGTTAGTATGAGGCCAAGCAGAGTAATTCAGGGAACTGAGAGAAGCCAGATGTAATCAGTCAGCTGGGAGAGAAGTTTGAGCCAGAACAGCAGAGTTGAACCAGCCAGCCAGAGTTCAGAAAGAACTGGAGAGCATGAACTTAATCAGCGGTAAGTCTCAAAAGCTGGGGCCATCCTAGGCCTAGATTAGATTGTACAGAGGCTTGAAGCTTCCAGGATTAGGCCAAGGTTATCAGATGAGGCAGTAAGTCTCAGAGATGACAACTGCATCAGGAGAACAATAGTTACTTTTACAGTGACCTTTTTCTCAATTGTAGCCTTTAAAAACCTGGGATGTTTATGATTGGTCTTGTTTATGTTAGGCTTTGCATTCTGCTCATCCAGATCTGAGAGTAGTTGTGTGAGAAACAGTTCCCGTGGCAACCATATGGTTGCAGAATGAAGGAGGAGACCAGAGATGATTTGACCAGGGGGATGTTACAATTTAGTCCTATGAATGTCAGCCACGGGCTCACTCAGGAACCATTCATTAGAACAGTCAAAAGCATATCATGTTTTATAACTCTTGTGAGGTGTGTCCTTTTAAAAATGTGTTTTAAAAGATTCTGACATACAGCTTCTGAGTGAGATTTAATGTGTATGTGGTATGTGTGTGATGTGTGTGTGGTATGAGTGTATGGTGAATGTGGTGCATTATATGTGTGATTTGTGTGGTGTATGTAGCATGTATGTAATGTGTGTGGCATGCAGGATATATATGGTGTGTATATTAAGGGTAGTATGTGATAATGTGTGTGTATAACTATGTGGTTTGTATGTCTGATGTGTATGTGTGGTGTGTTATATGTGTGTGCATAGTGTTTTTTGTGTTCATGAATATGTGGTGTGTGATGTATATGTCTTGTTTGTATATGCCATAGTGTTTGTGTATGTGAGAGTGTACGGTGTGTACGTAATATGTGTGTAGTTTGTGTGTATGTGTTTTAAGTTTGTATATGTGATGCATGTGGTTTGTGTGGGTATATCTATATATATACGTAGTTTGTATGTGTATGTTATATATTCATATGTGTGGTATATGTGATTTATATGTTTGTATGTGAGGTGTATGTATATAATACATGTACCCAGTTAGTGCTATCTTACAAAATGTCTCTTTTGGTCTATTCAAAATTTTAAGCAGTAATCTGGTTTCTCTTCATATCACATAATTATTGAAATTTTTAAAAATACAAATGACAATTTCACTTTTGTTGCTTTTCAGCATTAAAAAATGTTAGCCACAGTAAACCTTTCTTGGAATAGTTACAAATTATGAATATAAGAGTCTTACAAAGCAGTTGAATATTTAGACTGTGTGAAGTATGTGAGGTGTGTGTGTGTGTGTGTGTGTGTGTGTGTGTGTGTGTACTCAAGTACATGTGTATACCAAGGGTCAAATTCCTTGGTAATGTGATATGCGGTTACACGTGCACTCCACTGAAGTCAAATACAATCACAGCTGACACTCCGGTCCCAGCAGGCCCCGCCTGTGAAAGCGATCTACTATGACCCAATCTCTGCATTGACGCTGAAAAAACTAAGTCGTCAGATTCTGCAGATCTCATTGACTAAGTCTGGGGAGAAAATTAGAAATCAGTGCTCAAGTGCTTCAAACTGCATTTCGACTTCAGCTGCAGCCTGTTAGATGATCGTGTGCCTGGAGATATGTTTCTAAGATCACACGTGACTGTGAGCAGAAGCTGTCTGGCTCTCTCTAGGGCTGATCCCAACATGCAGCTGGCTTCCCAAGGGCAAGCCCTTCAAGAAAACAAGGCACAGTGGCCAAGACAGAAGTTTGGGTGTTTTCTAAATTCATCTCTGAAGTAACAGACTGTGCTTTCAGAACCGCCTCGCTACCACTGTACAGGAGAATGGGGAAGTCACAAAGGTATGAGGTCCAAGAGATACCATTTCACCCCAAGACTGTGGGAGACCATTACTGGTAGAATCAGTGTTTCCCAAATTTGTTAAGTCATGGAATTCCCTGGCTCCTAATTCTGAATAAATTTCAGGCTGGTCTTGACCTACAAAAACTTCCACAAGAGAAGGGTTGTTAACAAAAAGTGCTTCAATTTGTTTTGATGACCAGGAATGTTTAGGGAATGTCCTAGATTACCTACCTGCAAATGCCAGATGAGTGCTTGATGGAGAAGCAAAACTTTGTTATCCAAGACCTAATTTTTTTTTAATTTTTACTTAATTTGTTATGGGTATGGGTGTTTTGGCTGCATGTATATCTGTATACCACAGGGTACCCATGAATGATAAAAGAAATAAAAAGAAAAGGAGAGGACATGACTGTTCCTAATTATGGTGGAGGAGAAAGTTTATTATAGATATGTGGTAGAGCATAGTTAGAGGCAGACACATCTGGGAGAGTCCAGACTGGTCCTGACCCTGAACCATGTGGGGAGAAGGGGAGGGGAAGGGAGAGAGGGGACCCAAGTACAGAGAGATCATGGGAGGCCAGAGATCCGGGCAACCAGGAGGCCAAAGGTACAATAGAAGCAAAAGAGGGCAGATGGGACATTTTCTAACCAAAATGTCTAGATTACATAGGGAAGAGCCTCTGGAGGAAGGGCAGCCCAGCCCCTAGGCTGGGGAGTTTTGGGTAGAGTGTGCTAGCCATACCCTTTAACAAGTAGGGACTGAGGAATGCTGGACACCAGGTCTGCTTTGACGTGTTAAATAGACACCTCAGCAGCTTGTTTGAAACTTACCCAGTACCTGGAGAGGCCAGAAGAGGGCACTGGATTCTAGGGGACAGGAGTTATAAGCAGTAGTGAGCTGCCATGGAGGGGCTGGGAATTGACAGGTCCTCCAAAAGAGCAGTCGGTGTTCGTATTCACTGAGCCACTTCTCCAGCTATAAAATATAAAAACTGTAAGCTTATCCTTCCCCAGGGCAGACATGTTAAAGCATCTTCCTTTGATGGTAGCTTTGAAACCATCCCTTCTGGGATGCCTGTACCATACAGATAGCCTTGGACCCCACCTGTTCTTTAGCAATTTCCTTACCACTGGGCAGTTAAGGGTTTGGGAGAGGATTTCCAATTATACATAGTACTAAACAAACTTCTTTTCACAGAGAAATGTATTTGGTTTTCTCCCCTTGGGACAGATGAGTAGAAGTGAAGTTTCTATTTCAGAAGTCAATTTCCATTTCCTTCCTTTTTTTGTTAAATGTGTTATTATGGAAAATCTGTGAAGAAAATAACATTGTGAACCTCCTCAGACACTACTGACCAGACTTCGCCATATGAATTCATAACAGCCTTGGTTGTTCTGCACGCTGACCCAGATTCCTGGGAAGCAAGTCTAGCCTTTGGTCTCTTGTCATCTCGTCTGAAAATACACCAGTCTGTTCCTCTGAAGGACAACGTTCATTTTCTCTCAGAAGCACCAATCTTAACTTCCAAATCAAGTTGGTGGGCAGCTCACAGGTATATTTGATTGAACCACAAGACCCTCCATGTGATACAACTTCCCTCTCAGACGCTTATAACCCCTCCTGTGTACGTCCATACACGCTTGCACAGGGATTTCAGAATTCTCTGTGCCTTGGATCAAACATTTCATACAACTCTTGTCCCTGACTGTGAGGCAGGATAAATAGGCCAGGAAAATGTGGGGAACATGGGAAGGAAGAGTAGTCCCTCACTCAGGCATCTGCTTCAAGCCTTTTAGAATAAGTGCAGCAAGAACACCAGCACAGTAGACAGCTTCCAAGGCTCTTCTCCTTTCCCAGCCACGAACTTGTGATTTTCTAGGGTATTGCTGTTACCAAACGTTTCTCCTCTCCCCCCCCCACCCCCACCCCACAGAGTCCTATCTGGAGTACTGTTACCAGGAAAACTGGAGTCTCCTGTCTTGTTAATTCTTAGTCTTAGTTAATAAAGTTTAAGAACAAGGAAGTTGAAGAACAAGGAGGACAAGAAAGAAGAAGAAACAACCAACTTCAGGACAATTTTCTTATAGTTTAAAAAAAAATTCCAAAGAAGGCAAGCTGTATGTAAGTCTCAGTCTCAATAGCTGCCTGTAAGATGGAAATGGGGAAGAGGGAAAGAGAAAGCTATGCCATTTAAACTAAGCTAACATGAAGGTCAGCCACTGATGAACCATCCTGCCTCCATCTTGGGTTTGAAAGCTATCTTACAGCAAAAACAAACTAGGTTCATTTCTGTTTGTGATTAAATATGTTTCTCAAGGACTGGGCTATGCACCTCCTAGAACCTTAACTACAAAGGGTTCTGTACTGCCTGTTCCAGGAAAGGGCAACCATGCCTTTGTTTCAAAGGGTTACTATGACGACCTTTTGTTACAACAACCTTGTTATGACTACCTTACTATGGCCATCTTGCAGTTGTCTTTGCTTCAGGAGGTTATTATGACCAATTTGTTCTGCTTCTGTTCTGCTTCTGTAACCCTGCCTGTTTGCCTGCCAGACCCCACATTTAGAAACTTCCTACCCTGAGCTGTAAAAACCGTATTGTCCCCATATCCAATGCTGACCTTTTAAATCCCCTTCAGGAAAGTCAGCCTATAGACCGGTGATTTTTTTTTTAAAAGGTTTCCTTTAATTAATTGCTTGCTTTAATTAATTTGGCCATGATTTGGGTCAGTGGTCTTTCTCCTCTTACCTGCAGGATTAATACCACATGGTAAGAAGGAGAGTTTCAAAGACAGGAAAAATGACCAAAATGACTAAAACAGGCAAATATGGACCCTAGCCAGCATCCAAAACAAAGAGACAAAGAAAAAGAAAAAAAAAAAAAAGGTCACCTCTTTGTGAGTCAGAAGGGTGGGCAGACCCAAAAGAACCTCCTAGTGGTTCCTTGGTTGCTATAACAGAGAATGTCTTTGGGAGGAGACGTCATCCCATGAAAAGGATTAGTATTTCTCCCATCTCTTTGGCATAGCTTAAGGTGTATCTGCCTTCCTGAGATGTGATCTCTTAGCCAGGGATTGACTGGTCCTGTTGGAATATTAATTAGGTCTCCATCCAGGCCAGAGATCTGTTCTCTCCAGCAGAAGAAAATAGATTTTCCTTAATGTGCCTTTAATGCGAAATCACAAGAAACCCATCTACAGGCAAAGGATGTGTTCTAAACCCCTGTGCCACTCTCGTGGATTCTGTCTTACTTTATCAGGTAGTGATTGCATCGTAGGCATCTCTGGAGCCACCTCACATACCTTTCTTATCAAACGAGAGAAAACAGGAACAGTATTTCTCAGCAACATTATGAGTGGTAACCAGAGAGCTACCCAAAAGTTACTCAGGGCTGATGCCAAGACAGTGAGTTAATTAATTAATCTCTCTTGGATCGGTCTGCTCACATCTGACTTAAGTCTCACTTTGTGCTAAGAAGGTGTTCTTCGATGTGTCTTACTGTCTGCTGAGCACACTTTTTCTCTGAACTTTCACATTTAAGCCTACATTAAAATATGTTCAGAGAGCTGGAGAGAGGGCTCAGCAGTTAAGAAGTTCTTACAGAGGACGCAGACTTGGTACCCATCCCAGCACTCACTTGAAGGCTAACTACTCTCTGTCGCTCCTCCATCTCTAGGAGATCTGATGCCCACTTCTGGCCTCTGCAGGCATTGCACACATGAGGTGTCCTGACATGCATGCAAGTAAAAACACATACATAAATAAAACACAAATAGATGTTAAAATATCTTTAAGACAATTCCAAAGTCAGAGGCTGGAATGAAGGGTCAGCAGTTAAATCTTACAAAGGTCCTGAGAGATGTTTCTAGAACCTATGAAAGGATGCTCACAACTGTCGGTAACTCCACCTCCAGGACATCACATTCCCTCCACCTCTGTGGGTACCTGTGGTCATGTGTGATCCTTGGTACAACAGGATTCCTGTGAAATTACAAATGACCTTCATCAGCCATTATTGACCATCCCAGAAAGAAAATCTGCAAGAAATAACCTGTCTTCCCAAATAATCTGTCTTGTTTGAAGTAGATAATTTGAGGAAAGAGAGAGTAGGAAATTGCATGTAAGCCCCCTATGGCTGTAACAATTTCCTCATTCCCAACCCCCTCACTCCACTCCTATGAAGGACTGGAGCCCTGTTTTTCCCCTGGTAGACCCCTCAATTTCCTGCTAGAGAGGCTGCCCTTGCTGTGCATGCTAATAAACCCAGGCCTATTTGTTGAAGGTCAGACTCTGGTCTCTTTTTGTCTTCTGTCTCCTTACACTGCCTCAGAAATTTTACAATGTGGGCACCTACAAAATTAAAAATAATAAAAATAAATCTTAGAGGTTTTATATAAAAGTTTTAAATAACGGTTTTATTACAAATCAACTCATTGTGAAATTCTTTTCAGTGTCAAAGCCATGAACCCCAGGGAATTACTTATTTTTCTATTGCTATAATAGAATGTTGTGACAAGGCAATTTATAAAGGAAGGGTTTATTTGGATTATTGTTCCAGGAAGTAAAAAGTTCATCACAATGAGGAAGGAGTGCATGCAGCTAAAAGAGCAGGCAGAGAGCTCATATCCTGAAGCACTAACACAAGGCTGAAAGCAAACTGGAAATGCCATCTTTAAAGTCTCCAAGCCCATCTCCAGTGACAAAACTTCCTCCAAAGCCACACCACCACC
>NW_022196913.1:28141556-28188846 GCF_008632895.1 Mastomys coucha
GCCTCCCCAAACAGCATTACCAGCTGGGGACCAAAGGTTCAAATGCCTGAGGCTATGGGGGATGTTGAATTCAAACTACCACACCCAGCTTAGCCAGAATCACAGAAGTTAGGGAGGGTAGCAGTGTGTCTAATCTCTCACTACTGAGAACTGCGTGTATTCTAGAAAATGCCAAGGACACATCAAAGCTCATTTAATTTAGTGATGCTCTGACCTTGTGGTCTCTTTCCTTATTTGAGACAAAAATAACCTTTTTCTTGGGGCTATCATGTCCTAAGATAGCATCCACAGTGAGGAGCCCTTTTCACCAAGGGGAAGGAAGCTCCAGGGCTGAGCAGAGGGCTGCACAGATATACTGTGTGTGTGTGTGTGTGTGTGTGTGTGTGTGTGTGTGTGTGTGTGTGTGTGTGTGTGTGTGTGTGTGTGTGTGTGTTTCTCCCTTCCTCCCCTCCCATACCCTCCCCTTCTTCCTCTCCTCTCTCCCACCCTCCCCTTCGCCTTACCTCACTTCCCTCCACCTCTGCTTTCTCTCAAGTTTAGTAACACTAACTAGAAATGGAAAACAGAACAAACTCAGGAAGTCTTTCTGGCAAGAAGGCCTGGACAGGTGACAACTTCACGGCGTGCCCCACCCCCACCCGTTTGCCCTCCACCTAAAGCTGCTTTTACGTCACAAAAACGTCCAAGGTCGAGCTGAGTCCTATCTCCTGATTGCTTCCAGAAGGAAGTTTCAGAAGATTATTCATCCCCTCATGAGAAACCCACCCTGGGTTTTCACTGGGCCTCAGCTTTGTGGAACTAGCACTATATTCCTCGCTGAATCTCTTGGTTCAAAGCAAGAGGAGGCTGCCAAGCACTAAGGCCTTTGAAGAAACTGGCTAGAAGCGCAGATCCAGTTGCCTAAGAGACAGGGCTGTGGTGGGCGCCATCTTGGGGAGGAGGATTGCGCACCGCACACCTGACACGGTTCCTGACACCGTGTTCCCGCGGAAGATCTGTACCACCGCTGGTTATGGGTGCCCCGCGGGATCCTAAAAGTCTCCACACATAGGAAAACAATGTCCTATGTGTAGATATCTACTCATGTCTTCACATGCTCGAACTCTCAAGTTCTGAAAGAAGTGTAAATTAAGGTAAATATCCCACATTCTATTAGCATAAGTGCATCTGGGAAATTGAGTGCCGGTATCTTTTACCTAAAAATTATCTCAAACAAAACAAAACAACGACAACTACAAAAGCAACGATTTTTCTTAAAAAAAAAAAAAAAGTATTCCCAGTGAGTACTTGAAGTAATACATGAGGCTCGAGACTTACATACTCTTGTCTAGCACTCAGAGCCTTGGGTTGGATCCCAGCACTGCCATAAAGAAGTAAATGAATAGACTGAATTGACCACAGTCAAGACAACACCTGTGCTTTTCAGCAGAGACTCTTATTACCCTCATTCTGAATCACTTGGGGTCATTCACCTTTCCTGAGCTCTCAGAATGACATTTTCTCCTAAGTTTTAACCAGCAATGGCATCGTACAGAATATACAAGTACCATGCAGCAAAGAACAGGCTTTCTTTCCAAATCAAAAAAAAAAAAAAAAAAATTGGATTTGTCATGAGCCAGTGTTTTTGTACATGCATAGCAAATGCCACAGACTTAATCTCTCTCTTTCCCCCAATGTATGTGTGTGTGTGTGTGTATGTGTGTGTATGTGTGTGAACCTAAACATGAGGAAAAAGAATGCAGAGACCCCAGACTGCGTATCAGAGTTCCCACGAGCTGGCAGCAGACTGCAGGCTGTATCAGAGGACCAGAGTTTAAATAGAAATGTCATCAGCCACATGGATGAGAATGGGGAACGTTGCTTAAGGAACATAAATTAGCCCCCATCCTTAACCTTCCAAAGATTCTCTAAGTAGCCATTCCTAACCTATCTCCAAGTGAGGAAACTGAGAGGGACTTTCGCAAAGACTCTGTTGGGTTGGGACCCACAAAATTCCTATGTTAAGGACAGGTGAACTAGCTTAATGGGTAAAGGTGGTTGCTGCCAAGGCTGGTAACCTGAGTTTAAACCGTGGGACCCACTAATTTGTTCTCTAACCTCTACATGCCTCCCATACAAAATTAACTAATTGATTTTAAAATTTTATGTATTGAAGTCCTGCTCTCTTGTACCTCAGAATGTGATTTTATTTAGAAAGAGGATAGACGCAGATGTGATTCATAAGATGAAAGCATACTGACTCCGGTCAGCATACACCCAGGAGGCAGGCCATGTAAAGATGAAAGCAGATTGGGTGATTTTCCTACAAGCCGAAGAACACCAAAGATTACCAGCAAACCACAAACAGCCAGGAGCTGCACCTGGAACAAATGCCTTCACAGCCCTGACGATGCTCCCTCCTAGACCCCGGCCCTAACAACCATAAACCTATACATTTTGGTGCTTAAGTCACCGGTTTGTGGCACTTGGATATGGCAGTATGATGGAATAAATGTAGTTCTCCAGAGGGTTCCTCAAAAAAGCCAGGATCCAGGTCTTGTGAGTTTTGGTAAAGTGTGATCTCTTGATAGATCAGCTGCCTCACTTTCAAACACTTGCGTCTTGATAGTCCAGGCTAGCCTTCTGGAAGAGATGACTTCTGTCACTTTGTCTTGATAGACAAGGCTAGCCTTCTGGAAGAGATGACTTCCATCACTTGCGTCTTGATAGTCCAGGCTAGCCTTCTGGAAGAGATGACTTCCATCACTTGCATCTTGATAGTCCAGGCTAGCCTTCTGGAAGAGATGACTTCCATCACTTGTGTCTTGATAATCCAGGCTGACCTACTGGAAGAGATGACTTCCACGTTTTGCTTAAAGATCACGAGCGTGTGATATGGAAGGAGAACAAGGAGTGAGGTTATACACATATGTTTCTGAGTGGTCTGGATGGGCCAGCAGACTCATTCAAGAAAATCCTAGGCTAAAACTATCTGCTCCCTGATTTAACTTACAAACATTCTCATAATGGGTGGTAAATATGTGAGAGATAAAAAAATCTTTGTCCAATAGAGAATCATTTCAGATTACTCTGAATTTAGACATGGCAATAATCATGCCTCCATAAAAGCAAGTTTGTTGTTTAGCTTGCTGGCCGGGGCAGGATGGGAGTGGGAGAGGAAGACATTCAGCTAATTGTAGCAAGTAGACCAGACCTGTAGGTGAGCCTTTCTCTGTCCTGTGGCTACCCGTTCTATGAATTACCCAAAGCTTTGTATTAGGTGTGATCAGTCTGTATACCCAGAAAGACTGAGACAAAAAACTCAGGTCAAAAAAAAAAAATTAAAAAGCAGGTACACAGAAATTAGTCAAGGGACAAGCAAAAGTGTGCAATTTGGGTTCAGTTGACCTCTGGGATCACCAAATACAAGTGAGTCCAGCTCTTTTGACTCCTTTAAGAGATCTGAAGAGCGACATTTGGAAGCCCTCCCTCCCAATGCTTATGAAGCAGAGACAAAAACATGAATCAGCTGGCTACAAAACGTGGTTCATTATTTGCTGCAGTCTCAAGGGTTTTCGTGTGGAGACTCTACATCTGTTAAAGGTCACCCCCAGCCCTCCAGCATGTGAAATAGGCCTGCCAGCCCACTGATGACAGCATGTATAATCTAATTGCAGGCTGCCCTCTTTGATGACTGAACAAATGCTGCCTTTACCATCTCTGGAGTAATTTGGAGCTACACAAACGCGTGATTCTGATGTAGCAGCTGAGAATGGCTCTCAGACGATTGCTCTGCAAAGCAACATCATGACAGTACTAACATTTGCTCGAGGATTACTATAATTGTGCATGAAGTGAGCAGTGCTGACTCAGAGTGACACAGATTTGTAAACGACACCATGTATACAAAGCAAGGATTACACACAACTGATTCCCTACCACCCTGTGTTCAGTATTCTATCATTCAATTGTTCTACCATCTGTACTCTACAAAACTGAAAATAAATGTGGGCATTACATTTTGATAGATGTTGACAATGATATGAAGATGATGATGTGATGATGATGATGATGACAATGAGGACACTTGCTGTTGTGGATGGTAATGATGCTAATGCTGATGTTATAGATGCTTGTGACAGGGATGCTGTTGCTGATACTGGTGATAATAGTGATGGTGCTGATACTGATGGTGATGGGAGTGCTGCTGCTGGTGGTGGGGGTGGTATGGAGATGCTGATGATATTGGAAATACTGATGATGATTGATGATACTGATACTGATGATTACGGTGATGATACTAATGATAATGATAGTGGTGGTGATACTGATGCTGAAGATAACACTGCTGCAGCTGCTGCTAATGGCACTGCTGCTGATGGTGATGGTGCTGATTATGGTGATGATGTTAATGCTGCTGATGGTGATGATGAGGATGCTTGAGTCTTCTGGCTCTCTGCTTTTACTTCGTCATACTTGGAACACAATGAATCTTCATGAGACTAGGGAACATCCAAGATTCCTCTCTAAAACTGTGCTGTTTCTGTATTTCCTTCCTTCCTTTCTTTCTTTCTTTCTTTCTTTCTTTCTTTCTTTCTTTCTTTCTTTCTTTTTTAACAAAGCTAGCTACAATTCCAGTGCTATGGGGTCCAAGGAGCCAGGTCTGTTTCTTTTGTTCTACTTGCAAGGAACAAGCTTAGCTTGCCATCCAGTTTCTCCAAGGTCCACTGATAAATAAGGTCCACTCTTAAATCTCTTCTTCCTTCTGTATCTTCTCTGCAGACTAAATTCTGAAGCTTTTAAAACAGAAAATTCTGGAAGACATATGTAGACCAAGGCAACAAGACAATGAAGTCTACCAAATTAGTAATTTGGTAATCAACAAGCAACTAGAGGGAGCTAAAGAGATGGCTCAGTGGTTGGAGCACAGATTGCTCTACCAAAGGAGCTCCATTCTCGGCAGGCGCATCAGGTGCTTCATGACAGCCTTAACACCTTCAACATTCAGGGAATCTGATGCCCTCTTCTGACTGTTGTGGGCACTGCATTCATGTGCAGGGACTCCACCTCTCTCTCTCTCTCTCTCTCTCTCTCTCTCTCTCTCTCTCTCTCTCTCCCTCCCTCTCTCTCTCTCTCTCTCTCTCTCTCCCTCTATCCCCTCCCTTTCCCTCTCTTTCCCTGTCTCCCTTTCTTTCTTTCTTTGCCTCTTTCTGTTTATCTATCTCTGTGTCTCTGTGTTTGTGTCTTTCTATCTCTCTGTCTCTGTCTCTATTTTTAATCTGTTTTTCTTCCTCTGTCTCTCTGTGTCCCTCTGTCTCTGTCTCTCTGTGTGTCTCTCTATCTCTCTTTCTCTGTCTCTGTTTCTGTTTTTCTGTCTCTCTATATATCTCTCTTTCTGTGTGTCTCTGTCTCTCCATCTCTCTTTCTCTCTCTCACATACATGTACACACAAAAAATAATAATAAATATAAATATTTTTTTAAGAAGGAAGAAATTTGAAAATGCAGAGTTGCCTCCTAAAATTAAAATTTCACAATAAGCACTCGTCACAAAGGCAAGCCTACCTAACAGATCCTGAAACAAAAATCAGGAACACTAACCCTGTCCCTTCTTAACCAGGTGACACATTTTTCATGTTGTGGTTTTGTACTTTGTAGCTTATTTAAATATGACATTAAGATTTTCTTGTTTGGCAGCTTGTTTGTCTGTTTTCTTTTTGTGGTATAAAACCCAGGACCTCACATATGCTAGGCGAATGCTCTACCACTGAGCTACCTCTTCAGTGTTAAGTTTTTCTGACAGATCTTAAACTTGTTGCATAGCCCAGGGAGGCCTTGAACTTGCAATCCTCCTACCAGTATCCTAACTATCTGGGATTACATCCCTGATGCAAAACTTCTTCATTATAAAAGTTGTTCCTTATGATTCTCAGCCTTTGCCCCTGGAGTACCTCAACTTGCTCCATGATCAACTGACATGTTCTGACAGTTCCTAGTGTTCGAAACATGCCATAGTTACCTTCTCCATAAAAGCAAAAAATGTTTAAGCCACTGTGTCAAAGCTATGTAAGCCCTGGGTCAAAACCCAGAGGTGAGCTGGCTCACATCCTAGCTAAGAGACCTTAGATATCTGTTTGCTCTTTTTGATCCTAAATGTTATAGCTTGCAATAACAGAAATGATAATAATAATGGTACCTTAAGCACAGCCCCTCCTTTGTTGAGAATGCAATTCTTCAGCAAGATGGAGAGCCTTTTTCTGTAGCCTCTACACAAGGGCATGTCCCAGCTGTCCCTGGATTCCTTGCATTAAATGCAGGTGTCATGGGCAATCTGGAAAACCTTACTGCTCTTTCAAATTTTGGGAAAAGAACCAATCTAAAAGAGAAGTGAATTAAATACAAAGCACAGTAAATCCTGAGATGGTGAGGATGATGATGATGATGATGTTGGCAACTACTTTGATAACAACAATGTGATTATAATATCCATGTCTTCTTGTCCTTTGATTTTTCTTTGCCATGCATGGGCACATGTATATACTCTCATCTCAGATTCCTAGTGCTAAATTCAAGCCTCAAGGAGAAAGCTGGAAAGAATCACTACTCTTTTTAATTAGGCAATAAGAAATATGGGTAAAAGATAAATGAGTTAAACACAAAAACGAATTCTGAGGTGACTACAAGCATACAAAGTCAAGACTCATAGCCAAGAGAAATGTTTGATGTCCAGACCAGTGAAGAACTGCTTGCTGGGTGGTTGTAGGGGAGAATGCCCAAGGTTTTTGGAAGCAGAGATGGAGCAAGGAAGCAAGATGCTGATGGTAGATCTAAGCCACTCTTTCCACTGCCATATCTCACCTACTGTTGTGTGGTGCATTACATTTATGAAATACATCAGCTTGGCAAATAATACAATCTTTCCAGTAACCATGACTTATTATTTCTGTGTATGTGCACTTGTGAGTATATGTGCTCGTGGAGGCCAGAGGTCAATGCTGGATGCCTTCCTCTATCCCTTTCACCGTGGTCTTTTTTTTTCATTCTTGTTTTGTTTTGTTCTGAGGCAGGGTCTCCCACTCTATCTGGAGCTTACCCAGTAAGCTAGGTTGACTGGCCATAGGGATACTGCCTCAAAAAGAAAGAAACAAACAAACAAACAACAACAACAAAAAAAAACCAATGAAACCTGATCCACAATGCTCTACTCTTCCCATCCAATCACACACACGCACACACACACACACACACATACGATTTGGGGCTATTGCTAGCTCCCTGCAGCCAATAGCTGCTTCAAGATGATGCCCCTCACCCTCCGCTAAGCCTTCCCTGAAAGCCATCTGAACATTACAAAGGTCACACAAATGCAAACACATCTTTATTCTTGACCACAGCTTTATTTCCACAAGAAGACATGACAACATGACACGGGTGACACTCTTAACTGAGCAAGAAGTTCAAGGACAAACAGGAGATGGATCAACAGGTTATAGGGAAGGTTGAACAGAGCAGGTAAACTGAGGCTTTTGAAGAGTTAGGCCAAGGTCAAGGAACGAACATGGAAGAAGCTGTATGGGGGCTTCCCATGGGACAAGATCATGGCTGCCTCTGGAAGCTGCATCCTAGGGCCCCTCCCTCTGTCACGAGTACCAAACTGTCAGGGAGAAGGTTCATTAACTGGGTCCCCAAGAGCAAAGCACAAACACATTTCTCACGGCAAAAGCACAGACACAGAAGCAGAGAACAGAGTAGTTGGGGATCAGGGGTTTACTTTTAGCCCAAGACACAGTGCCAGCTCAGATTTCTGGATCTTTCCATCTTTGTTCACATCGCAATGACGAAGCAGAATCTCCCGGAACTTATCCAGATCCACACCGCTGATGCTGGGCTGAGGACAAGAGGACATGGTCATTCAGAAGGCCAGCGGCAGTCCCAGACTGCAGTGCCCTCCCTGAGGATGGGCTATGAGGGGCCAGAGACAGCTACTGCCTCCTTACCCCACCCAGGTCCCTGGTGTTTTCAGGCAGGGTCTTGATTTCCCAGCTTGCCCCTTCAGGCAAAGTAAGCAAATAAATATTTTTAAAGTCTTATTTCTATATTGCTTCCCACTGTTGTTGGAGAAAGCCTGCTTTATTAGCAATTACAATGAAAACATTATGCTGATGGGCAAAGATGTTTTATCATCGTCCCTGACTCCTCATAGCCCATCTTCAGGGCATTTAGCACCTTTAGTCTAACGAGGGTTCATACAAAATAAAAATCCAGTTTCCATGTTATAGATCACAGTAGTTGTGGTGGTTGGAGTATGCCTAGACCAGAGAGTGGCACTATCTGGAGGTGTGGCCTTGTTGGAGTAGGTGTGTCACCGAGGGTGTGGACTTTAAGACCCTTATCCTATCTCTGGAAGCCAGCCTTCAGATGAAGATGTAGAATTCTCAGCTCCTCCTGCACCATGCGTGTCTGGATGCTGTCATGTTCCCACCTTGATGATAATGGACTGACCCTGTAAGCCAGCCCCAATAAAGTGTTGTCCTTTATAAGAGCTGCCTTGTTCATGGTGTCTGTTCACAGCAGTAAAACCCTAACTTAGACAGAAGTAACTTCAGATTTATTCTAGACTGAGGAGGGGCAGTGTAGTACCTGCACTCCAGGCAAGCATTTCAAACTCCCAGGCTGCACTCACCACAGAGTGACTCCCTCAAACACTTCATCTCACGCTCACAATTGCCCAGGAGGGAAATAGTGACAGCCTTTGCCCAGGCTAGGAAAGAGGCTCAGGAGAACGGAGCCTTCTTCCAGGGGAGAACGTTGCCATCTTTATACCAGGTCTCCTGATTGATGGAGCCCTGGGCCTACCACCTCACACAGCTCTAGAGAAAGCTGGGGAGGAGGATGAATCTAAGCTACAAAGCCGATGTCTAAAGAAAACCATTGAATCTGATTTCCATTCTTCTTAATTACTTGAGTAGTTATAAGAGTAAAAACACAGGCAGCTTCCCTCCAGAGACTTCTGAGCCCCTGGGAAGCACTCTCCATCCCAGCCCTGCCCCATACTTTCTTTAGAGGTTTCTTCCAAAGAAACTTCTTTAAAAAATAAATAAATAAATAAACAAATAAATAAAACAAAAACAAACAAATAAACAAAATAACACTTCCGTTGGGGATAAAGCCTTCCATTCCCAAACTAGAGAGTCACAACTAGTAGAGCTAATCTACACTCCATCCAAGAGCATGCCTGACTGATATGCCTGACTGATATGCCTGACTGATACAGCATGTGTTCCTGACTGTAGCCTTAAAGGGAGGAAAGAACCAAGCATCAAAACTTGAAGGAGCAGCTCAGGTCAGGAGAGGGAGGGCTCGGGGACCTCTCACACCTCCGTCGGAAGCACTGTGAATCATCCGACAACAAAGGGAGATGAAATGCGTTACTGCCAGGTTCCTTTGGTTGTGCTCAAAAATTACAGTTTCCTGGATCCTAGTAGTAGGTGGGTGCGTCTTGCACCTCAAAGTCTACAGCAAGCTGCACACGTGCCATAAAGAACTTGCCTGTTGCACATACGCACAGTGGGGATGTCTATTTAATAACGGACTGCTAGAGCTCTTCTCCAATACTTGGTACCAAGCTCCCATACCCTTATGGCAAATCCTATGCTTAGAGAAGACTGGAGTGGAAGACATTCACACCTAAGTATGAATTATTTGCCCTAGTCTGTACTTCGTTCAAATTACTCTAACCTTTTGTTCCTAATTGAAGAATAAAATATTTTATTTCAGAATAATTATTTCCCAAGTAAGTGAGAAATATTTGGAGTATTTGAATGGTGAGAAGTAGGGAGGGAAGGAAGCTATAAGAGAAACTCCACTGGATCATCTACGTTATGTCTTTCATACGGGACATCTCACCGTGGGTTAGGGTAGCTGGATATCACTCTTTAAAAGACCTCTGGATCACTGAAGGCAAATCATAGAAGCCATGGGGCCTCCGTCTTTAGGACTGTCTTAATAGCAAGTCAGTAGCAGGTGTGTTACTTAGATTTCTGCTTTTAGGGGCTCTGTAAACATCATCTCAAATCTTCAGAACAAACATAGGCAGTTGGATCCAGTTTCATACTTAATTATATATGAGTAAAGTACAACCCAGAGAGACTATCTAATCTACCTACTGCCATGCTGGTGTCTTTTTGTCAAAGTCAGAATGCTGACTCAAGCAGGCAGCCAGCCTCATATCAGCCACTTTCATTTTAAATGTAGACCTTTTCTCTCATCTACCTCAAAGGACCACCTGAGACCAGTCCCAGTACAACTGATTGAAAACTAATGATCTGCCTCTCATGAGCCTTGGGAGTTGGGGTATTTTGAGACTGACCCTCTGACCCTATGCATACTGATAGCAGGTGCTTGGTGCTGTCTGTGGACTTATGCATGAGTTACCCCATCCCTCAACGTCACCTTTAGGCTTTTATCCCATCTCATCCCTTATGCATTCCAGCTCCCTGAAAGAATGGAAGCCAGTGTCTAGGCAGCATGTCCAAGTCTCTGTGCTAGGTATCCTGGCTCACAGGCTCTGTACATGTTCTGAACATCATAGGCCTGAACTATGTATAGAACTCAAGGTCAGCCTAGCCAACCTAGTGAGACTCCATTTCAAACTATAAATAAAAACAGGCTTGGAATTCAGCTCAGTGGAAAAGTGCTTTCCTAGAACATGTGAACTCCAGCCATCAATCCCCAGCATGGCAAGCAAAATAAAAGACAAGCAAGAGAAGAAGCTGGAGCCTGTAGATGCTGATACCCATGGTCATCTTGCCAGCCAGTGGTGAGCCTGAGCCTGGAATACTAGGCAGGCAGCCTAGGACTAGAATTCTTAGCCTCTATTCTCCTTGGCTTCTTAAATTTTGCTTTATTTTATTTTTGATAATTTTAATCACTCTTAAGGATTTAATTAATTTTATTTGTGTGTATATGTGTAAGTATGTGTGTGTCTGCATGTGTGTATGTGTGGTATGTATATGAATATGTGTGTATGTGTAAATATGTACAGTGTCTAAGGAGGACAAAGAAGATATCAGATCCTCTGGAGCTGGAGGTACAGGTAATAGGGTGGTTGTGAGTCACCCAGTGTGGGTGCTGCGGACCATATGCTGGTCCTCTCCAAGAGCAAAAGGTGCTCCTAATTGCTGTGCTGTGTCTTCAGCTCTTCAACATTTTTATATGCAGAGATAATTTAAAAATCAGAAAAAGGAAGCAAATTTAAAATTTAAAATTACACTGAGTCAGTTGCCCTTGGACACAGCCATCCCGTCTTTGAAGGTCTCTTGCATGCTTTTGGCACACTTGTATTTTAGACAAGATTATCCTGAATGGCATGGTCATCCAATGAGTGAAGATTCCTTTGGGAAAGTCCCTCCTATATTTTTATATTTTTCCAGCTCAGTGATGCACCCCAATGATGATGGCCAATTTACTCTAAAACAGTAACAAAGACTGTTACTTTGGGGAGTCACATTGTCTTCAGGGATCATGGTAGCTGTTTACAGAATCCCTAGTTACCACCCATCCTTGGGAGGCAGGGCTCACTGGACACCTTTTGTGGGTGATGGGTCGGGCAACAGAGGGCTTGAGAACCTTGTCCACAGGCATCAAGTCATAAATAGCTGATCCGCAAAGGGACAACAATGCACTGTCTACCATGTTATCTGTCTCATCAGAAGGAAATTTTTCAAGCAAAGAAGAGAGGAATAGAAGTACAGGAGGCAGGTGATGTGGGAGAAGGAGGGTCAGACACTGCGTGTGGTGGTTTGAATAGGCCTGGCCTATGGGAAGTGGCTCTATTAGAAGGTGTGGCTTATTTGGAGTAGGTATGGCCTTGTTGGAGGAAGTTCATCACTGTCGGGGGAAGCTTTGAGGACCTAGGTTCAAGCTCCACCCAGTATGGAAGAGAGCCTCCTCCTCACTGACTATGGAAACCAGTGTCCTCCTGGGTGCCTTGGGATGAAGATACAGAACTCTCACCTCCTCTAGCACCATGCCTGCCTCGATGCTGCCATGCTTCCCACCACTATGAGAATGGACTGAACCTCTGAAACTGTAAGCCAGCCCTAACTAAATGTTGTCCTTTGTAAGAGTTGCCTTGGTCATGGTGTCTGTTCACAGCAGTAAAGTCCTAACTAAGACACGGAGTGTCTGGAGAGTCGTTTCAAAGTTCTCCACAGGAGAGGATTTCAGAATGGCTCTAGTCGACTTCCACGTGTGTTACTCATCCCTGTGTGGAGACCATGGGAGGAATACCAGAGCAAGCTCCTCGCCTGATTATGGAAGCCCCGAGTCTACACTCAGTCAGGACCCTGGTTCTGTGACACAGAGGAAAGTAGGCAATAAGCCATTGCATTGAGTCCATCAGAGAAAATGAAAACTCAAATTGGGCCAATCCATCTGCCAGGAAACTTTAATATCCCAGAGATGATTTCTTTGTTTCTATTACTTAAGCTATAGAAGAGGTAGTGGACAAAATAGACTGTCCTTTAACTATCATTTCAAAAGGAAACACCACACAAATCTCTGTCATTTATTCTGATGAGGAAATGCCTGTGGTGTTTCAGTGGAAGCCAGAAGACAAAGGGGAGAACAGCTAGAGCCACAGAGCAAAGGGGAGAGCAGCTGAGGAATCACTGGGAGGAGGACCATAAGTCGGGGGCCACAGAGGATGTGCCAGTGATCCTGAGTGGATGTCAAGACAGAACTGTGCCAGTGTCTCCTCAGTCACAGAATATCAACTCCCTGGAGCTCTGTGCAAAAAAAAAATAAAACAAAAAAAAAAAAAAAAAAAAAAAAAAAAAAAAAAAAACATAGTAGCTGGGCTTTTTTTCTATTGCCAGGTTTCCTAGTCTTAATCATATATGCAAATTATTCCGAGATTTAACATAATTAATAGCTGTTACTCTAATTTGTTGCTGTCTGGGATAGCGAGGATGCAATCATTGTGCATCTAATAATGTTCTTCAAGGTAATCCCTGAGTACAAAGGCTACTAAATCCACTGCTCCCTGGAGAAAGAGAAGCTGGAATTGTCTGCCTAAGGAGATTATAAACCAGTACAGAGAGTAAAGTTTAAAAGAAGGAGACTGCCTTTTTAAAAACATTGTCAACCCTACAGAAAATGCCCGTGTGCTATATTAAAGCCTAAACCAACTCAGGCTAAGCCTCAGCCGCACCATAATAGGAAGTGCTCATCCTAGGCTAGATGTTCAAAAAAACCCTTGATGACAAAAATGTTATAGGAAATCAGATTTAGAATTGTAGTTATTGTAATAAACAATCTGAGAGAGGCAAGTAAAGACAAGAAAAGACATTGGGCAGCTGAAAAGTAAAACCATAAAATACACGGTAACACTGGCCTATTTGGGTAAAGCAAACAACTTTAAAATGATGGTTAAAAAGATACTTCTGTGTTGATTATGTGTTATTTTAACCCATATGACTTAAGAAAACAAAAGAAATTTGTTGAGTCTCATAGAATATCAATGGTTATGAAATGGAAATGCCTCCAGACCTTTCTTTCCAGTATTAATCTTCAGCCTCATTCATTCTCCGAAATAATGCAATTTGTCACAGTGTCAACCCCGATGCATGATGGGAGTAACCCTTCCAGCCTCATGAACTCACCTGGACCAGCTCCATCATGTCTTTGACAAATCCATCCACTTCTGGGCCTTCCAGGGCTCCAGTTTTACTCTGAAAGATACAAAGATTCAACCACTTAAATATCATTTTCTTAATTTGAAAAGCTAAATAATACATTAGATGAATCAGCTAGCCCGTGTTCATTTGTAACTGCCAACCAATTTAGGAATGGAATGCTCTGCATTTTAGTCTCATGGGATATGAGTGCCCTGCAGGAATGAAAAGAATCCTTCATCAATAGCTTCCCGCCCCCAAATAAGCATTGTGCTGCACTCCTCAACAAATAGCATTGACACAAAACTTACTGACAGCTGCTTGCCAAATGCAGCCTTCTGTTGAGCTAAGTATTAATTGAACAGCAATGGCCCTTAAAGGGACAGACTGAACATTTAAAATGTTTGCTTTATGACTGAACAATCATTTATTGATTGCTGAAAGTGTAAATTTTAAATAGAGGGCTGCTATATTGAATCAATATATGAAACATTGTTTTTTCTATATATAAGATGTTTTCTTCCTACTCATCTGTAATCTACTGTCACCATGAAAGTAAAATGAAGGGCAAACATTCCAACGAGTCCATTTTGTCCTAAAGTACCTGAGATAATAATGCCTTCTACCTCACAATGTTTTTAAGGATGAATTTATTTTTATTTTATGTGTGTGGGTGTTTTGTCTCCCTATATCTCTGTGCACCGTTTGTGTGCCTTGTGCCTCTAGCTGGAAGAGGGAGTCAGATCCCCTAGAACAAGAGTTACAGACACTTGTGAGTTGCCATGTGGGTACTGGAAATTGAACATGGGTCTCCCAGAGGAGCAGCTATTTCTGTTCGCCACCACGACATTTCTCTAGCCCCTACCTCTTAATTTTTGAGACAATGTCTCACTGTAATCCACATGAGTCTTGAACTCATAGCAAATCCTTCTGCCTTAGCCTCCTGAGTTCTGGGTTTAGAGGTGAGAACTAGTAGCCCTGTATCCTATCCATTCTTTTCATGCCTTCATTATCCTCAACCTTTAAGGTGTGATTTTGAAACTTTGTTTCCTTGACTTGATTCATTAACAGTCCTGTTGCGTGCCGAACTCTTCTGTAAAAGATAATGGAGTTCACTTAGCTAACACAGCTCCATCAGATCCAGTCTTAGTCTAATCACCCTAGCTTTACAGGTGGGGTCTGGGGAAGACAGGGAGAATAAAGAAGTTGAGGTACCTACCCCAGATCACTGGGTTAACAAGCCCCGATGGAAAGCTGGGCAGCAGACACAGCATAAATAGCTAGGTGCTGCCTTGCCCCGGCTCAATGCTTCTGTTCAGAATGCAGCCTGGCTGTTCTGCGACATTAATTTCATGGAGAGGGTTCTGAGACCTTCCCACCTTTTCGCTCATTTTTCCTTTTTCTCACATTATCCCACCTTCACCTATAGAAATTCAACCCTGTACCATTTACTGTTTTAGAGTGATTATCCCCACCTGAAGAATGGCTGTCACTTATTCTAGAAGAGAAGTTACTTTCCATCAGGCAGGCATGACTGTGCCTCAGTCCTTTAGTTGGATGTGGGGGATTTTTCTATTTGTTCATTTCTTTTTGCACACACAATAAGTGGATGTCTTGTCTTACAAAAAGACAAGACATATTTCTCATATTTTTATGAGTCAGAAAGCACTATGAGTTCATCCCTGTTTAATTATAAATCAGTTTTGCCCATTCTTTACCTAATCATCTGAAGTTATATAGTTATACATACAAGGGACTGCAATTCATTTGCTCAGTTTAGACCTTGTCAGTACAGTGATGCACACAGGAACAAACTGAGCCTTCTACCTAAAGATGGCTTCACAGCATGAAGAACACTTACAACATCATAGTGGGCAAAGATTTTCTCGAAGTCCCTCTTCCTTTCTTCAGTAGAAGAAGCCTGGGTGTGAAGAAAACATTGTCAGTCCAGTAATGCATAGCATAGCCACTGGTGTGTAACTCCAGGGGGCTGCTGGGTAATCTGTATAAACTCTGAATCAACAACCTTTAAAGTTCCCTAACTCCACCTTGAGCTTTGGGAGCCTCTAAAAGAGTTAAAAGACAAGTGGATGTCTTTTGTTATAGTTGGAGGAGGACATGCCCCCCCACAGGCTCCTGTGTTTGCAATTAGTTGCCAGCTGGTAGGGCTGCTTTGGGACATTGTCGAACTGTAGAACTGTTAGGAGATGGGGCCTTGCTGGAGAAAGTGAGTCGCCAATTAGTAAGTCTTTAGATTTTATAGCATAGCCCTACTTCCTACTGGGTCTCTGCTTCCTATTCTACTCAGAGGTAAGCAAGCTCCCATGTCCACAGCTACAAGCAGCTCCTGGCACCAGGAACACCACCACCACCACGATGGTCACCATGGACCGTATTTCTATAACTGTAGGCCAATATAAATCTTTCCTCCCTTTACTTTCTTTAACCAGGCATTTATCATAGTGACAAGAAAAAATAAATAATTTACTGTCCTTTCTTTTCTTCTTTCCAGACACATAAAGAAACAGGGGTAGCAGAAACTCAAAGAAAAGTGTCACCACTTACATCCATTTTGAACTGAAGAAGGAAGTTTTCCTGAAGAGCCAGAATCCTAAACGGGGAAAAAGAATAGAACCCACATGACCTTCTGTAAGCTTTCCCATCAGTCAGCAAATTTACAGCTTGGAGAGAGGGGAGAAGGTCGATGGTTTCCATGTTATCCTGACGATCTGTACAGGCACCTGAAATGTGAGCATTCCTACATGACAAATGCAAGGAAAGTGATGGGCAAACTTTACTAGAGATTAGCCTTCGCTATAAAAAAAAAAAAAAAAAAAAAAATTTTAAAGATCTTTCCTGATGGGAAACCATAGATTGTAGGCTTCTGAAAATTCTTCCCACAAAAGCAGTAAGAAAACTGGACCGAATGGTCAGAGGAAAGTTTGCAGAACTTAAAGGCTTTGTCGATCTGGGGAGTGCTCATTCTGTGAAAAGAGGAAAAGGAATCAACAGGGAGTGGTGGTGCAGGTCTGTAGGTCCCACACTGTGGATACTGAGGCAGGAGACTTTTGAGTTTAAAACAACCTGGGTTTCAAAGACACTGTCTCAAGGAACCAAAATAAAATGAAAACCACACAGAAAGCCAGCTACATCCTGCCAAGAACAAGAAATGTTGGGGCATTTTGTTTTCCCACCTGTACACTGAACCCCCGAGGAGAGATTTGGAACTCACTGCACTAGCCATTTAAGGAAGCCTGGCCAGAAACTGTGGCTTAGTGGTTGAGAAGTAGCCTAGCATGGGCAAGGCCTCTATGCCCAGCTCCCACTTCATCCATAAAAAAAACAAAACTACCTCTTTCCAGACGTGAACTGACCATTGAGCTACCCAAGAAGTGACCTGGGTGGATACACATAATGACAAGAATAGACTGCATGGAACTAGTTCAGAAATGCCACCAAACAAACAAACAAAGGCATGATCACCCACAAATGTATGGAAAAGCAAACAGAGCCCTCAGTCTGAAATGAGAGGACACCAGGCAGAAGCTGGAGTCCACTGAAGAGTGGAGAGACAGCTCAGTGGTTAAGAGCCCAGTAGAGCATCCAGTTTCCATTCCCAGTACATGACAGCTCATAACCTTCTGTAGCTCCAGATTCTGGGGATCTGATGCCCTCTTTCAGGTTTCAAAGGCAAAAAGTATGCAGTTGATGCACAGACTACATACATGCACCCAAAACCCTTCTACATACACATTTTAAAAAGAGTCACAATGAATGCCATTTTGGGTTGGTTATAATATTTTAGCGCCACCAAACAATTATTCAACATGTGTGCCCCAGGCAGCTCACATACTGCCAGGGTCTCCAGAACTGCCAGAAGACGGAGGAGGAGAATCCCTTGAACATAGTAGTTCAAGGCCGCCTAGACAACACAGCAATAGGCTATCAAAGAAAGAAAGGAAAAGAGGAAGGAAGGGGGGAAGGAAGGAGGGAGGGAGAGAGAGAGAGAGAGAGAAGGAAGAAGGGAGAGGGAGGGATGGGAGGGAGGAAGAATAGGCGTTGATGGGTACACAGCATGTAATGCTGTGGTTTGAAGAACCTAAAGAACATGGAGGATTGGAACTGTAGATTGGAACTGTAAACAAGTACATATTTACTATAATATAATAATATATTATAGTATATTTATATATATTTATAGTATAATTATTGTTATACTATAACAAATTGAGTCCAATTTGTTAATGGTAATCCTCCCAGAGAAACACAAAGAAAATAGCACAAAATATGTAAATAGTGAAATAAACAAAAGAATGAAAACTTCACTTTAAAAAAATCTACTTAACATAAGATAGAAAGGAGCAACCACAATAACACAGATAAAACACAGAAAAATAGCAACCATAAATCTTGACCTCATCAAGAATTGCACTAAGTGTGTGGGTGTTAACAGCCCCATTAGAAGGAGAAAATTAGCAACGTGTAAAGGATAAAACAGGCTATGGTAATTTGCAAGTGGCAGAATTGTCAATAAAATCCAAAAACCCAACACAAATCTATTCAGGCTAATAAACAAGACCAGCACAGCTGTAAGAGATGCAGTCTGCACAAAACACTTGATTGCATTTCTGTACACTAGAAACAACCAAAGCAAAAACACACGCTTGTAGTCACAGCAATCTGGAAGCTGAGGCTGGAGTAGCATGGGTAAAAGGCTGGCCTGCCTGGACCACAGAGACCCTGCATCAAATCAAAAAGAAATGAAGGAAAAGGAGGGAGAAGTGAATGAGAAAAGAGAAAAGAAAAGCAGGAAAGGAAGGAGGGAGGGAAGGAGGAAAGGGGAGAGAGGGATGGAGGGGAGAGGGAGGGAGGGAAGAGGAAGGAAGAGAGGGAAAAAGGGAGGGAGGAGAGAGGAAGGGAGGGAGAGAAGGAGGGAGAAGGGAGGGAAGGAGCAAGGGAAGGGAAAAGGAAGGAAGGGAAAGAGGGGTAAAGGGAAGCAGGGAGGGATGGAGGGAAGCAAAGAGGGAGGAAGAGAGAGGAAAAAAGGCAAATAAAACAGAACTATGATGATTCGAATAAGAAATGCCCCTCCATGGACGCATGTTTGAACACTCGGCCCCCTGTTACTGACACTGTTTGGGGTTTGCTGCAGAGCCTCTCCAGGTGTAGCCTTGACAGAGGAAGTACATCACTGAAGGAGTGTTTTGAGGACCTTGTAGGCTCATCACACTTCTTGTTCTCTCTCACTGCTTCCTGTGTGTGGATCAAAGTGTGATCAGGCAGCTTCCTGTTCCTGCTGCCATGCTTTCCCAGTCTTTCTAGAGTCTGTCTCTCTGGAACTGTGAGCCAAAATAACCACTTACATTATTGTTGGTCTTGGTGTTCTATCACAGCAACAGAAAAAAAACAAAACAAAACAAAAACAAACAAAAACAAAAACAAAAAAAACAAAAAACAACTAAGGCAGGATTTAATGTACCATTCCATATGTGACATCATCCAAAAAATCAAATAATTGAGAATAAATTAAACAAGAATAGGCTCAACTTATAGAATGAAAACTCCAAAATATCTTCTAGAGAAACAAAAGACCTGAAAAGATGGAAAGACAACTGTCATTTGTAAACTTGAAAACAACGTTGTTAGGATGACCACATTTCTCAATTTGAACAGCAAATTCAGAACAAAATCCACGGACATCTGAGTTGCCTTGATGCAGAAACTGACTATCTGATCCTAAAATTATACCAAGATATGCAAATGAGACCAGAAGAGCCGGAACAATCTTTAAAAAGAACGAGAGTGGAGGACTCTACACTTTTAAAAATTACTACAAGCCTCCAGCCATCAAGGCAGTGCAGAGACCAGTGTTCCTATTTGGCACTGTCAGGGAAAATTAAATATAGAATTACCATATGAACCAAAATTTTACTTCTAAGAATATAACCAAGGGGAAAGGCTTGTTACACTCACACAACAGTACTGTTCATAGTATCTGAAGAGTAAAAACAACCCAAGTGTGTGTCAGCTGATAAAGGGGCAAAATGTGGCATATCTACAGCAGACTACCCGGCCACAACCAGGCATTCTTGGGTCAGTGGTCAGTCACAATAGACACCTTATTGCAAGTGACATCAGTAGACCTGAAAAGCACATGCATGACTCCACTATTTGTATTTCTCTCTACCTCTATCTGTGTGTGTGTGTGTGTGTGTGTGTGTGTGTGTGTGTAATGGAACTTAGCATCTCGCGCATTCTCGGCACTGAGACACTCTATGCTGAGCTAGCTCTTCTGTTTCTATTAATATGGAAAGCTGGGACTAGGCTGAGTTCAGCAGAGGGAGCACTGAGACTAAAAGCTCTTGTCATCCATATTGTCCTGATTTCAATGACTCCTCTGGACACTGACTTTCAAATGAAGAGTGACTCTCAAATCTTTCTGACTCTACTTGGGGATGGGGAGGGAATTCTGCCTCAAATGCTCAAGAAAGCAAGTGAGGTGGAAGGAGCAGAAACAGGACTGTGGGGCTGAGGTCTCTTTCTGGACTCCGAGGAGAGGAACACTTTATTCTTCTTTGACTGGTCTCTCAGTGGCTCTTTTTCATCAAAGTGACCAAAAGTCAGACGAAGGCCTGGGGAGAGTCAATTAGGAATACAACTGGTCCTAGGAAACAAGGAAATCTCTCTAGTGTATCAGACTCAATATTATGGCCAGGACTGACAAGAGTCTTCCTAGTGTGTCTATTCACAGACAACCTTCATGACCAGGTGCTGAGCCTAGCATATGCAAAGGCCATGGATTCAGCATCAAGAACAAGAAATGGGTGGAGGTCCACACAGACAAGAGATACACAATGTTCCCACCATGGTGTGACACAGCCAAGAAATTCTTTCTAGAAGCTATGTTATGCTTTTTTTTATATTCAGCCTCTAAAACGGTGAAATAATTAAATGTTTTCTCTTTATAAGTTAGCCTACCTCTCATTCATTATAGCAATGGAAAGCTACATAACAATACATATAGCAAACCATCAATCCCAAGTCACCTCACAGACTCATGGACTATGTTGCTCCCATTCTCATTGTCCTCTCTTCCCCACTAGTCTTCAGGTACCACTGAGGGTAGTCAACCCTCAAAGACCAGCAGAGAGCTAGCTCTACTAAACTTCAATCAGTTTTTACTGTTGTTCTGAATTAACAATTTAACATTCCCAAAGTCAGTGAATAGTTTCAAAGGTTTGTTCTTTTTTTCTTTCTTTTTCTTTCTTTCTTTCTTTCTCTCTCTCTTTCTTTTTTCTTCCTTCTTTCCTTCCTTTCTTTCTTTTTCTTCCTTCCTTCCTTTCCTTCATTTATTAGTATTTTATAATTATTATCACCATTATTGCTTTCGTTGTGTTAGAATTTGGATTTGGAAGGGCATCCCAATGTGGGACTATGAGTGCCTAGCCTCTGAGGGCAAAATCCACCAATGACCCATCCATAAATTCTTAATATATGATGTAATATAATATAAGAATTGTGCATTTAGGTAGGATGGAGCTTTGATTATCTTCACAAAGGAATCTGCTATGCAAAATGATTCAAAAACACTGCAGTTGGTTTACTAAGATGAACCTGGTCTCTTAGACTCCAGGCAAGAGTGGCTCTTGGATTTCAAAGGATGTGTGTGTTACCATCAGACCCTGGGAAAGGAACTTCTGAATTCATCACTTTTCTTGCACTACTCACCTTGCCAAGTCATTAAGATCCAAGCGGCCGTCTTTATTTTTGTCAAAGATCTTCATCTAAAAGGCAGAAAGGAACGTGGATGTGACAAATGCTTAGACCAGAAGTTCTTTTTTTTATTGTTTGTTTTTTGTTTGTTTGTTTTTCATGACAGGATTTTTCTGGCTGTCATGAAACTCACTTTGTAGATCAGGCTGACATCAAACCCACAGAGATCCAGCTGCCTTTGCCTCCCAAGAGCTGGGACTAATGGTGTGCACTACTACCACTTGCGATCTTGAAAGTGCTTAAGGCACCTCTGTCTGAGCCAGCTGAGTTGAGGAACCTGCCTACCTAGCGGAAATGAGTGTTTGTCACCAAGTGTGACTGGTAGCTCAGCTTCTGGCTGGGATGGGGCACAGTGATCACTCCTCAGTGTGTTGTCACAATTCAGGTAGATGTCTTATTCCTGTTGTAGAAAATTCAAGGCTAGCTGGTGGCTCTGCCCTCACAATAGCTAGCTCATGGCAACATTCCAGGTTGCCATGACAGAAAGAAAAGTAGCAGCTCATTTACTAGTTAAAATTTCATCATCCCAAAGCCAGATACTGACCACATTGAACTCCAAAGTAGAATGGTCGATCCCTCCATGTGCTTGGGAGAAAAAGCGTAGTCATTTGGTAGAAAGTGGACATAACTCCTTCATTTCCAGTGGGTGAAAGAAGATTCTGCATGTGATGACAGCTTAAAATCCAGTGTTTCACTTCGAGTCAGGGTTTTAAATACCTTATATTCACCTATGGTGTCTCAGCAACTGAGCCTTGGGTAAGGGGCTCTTATGGATGATGTCTCACTGAGCAGAGCAGAGGGCTAAAAACACCCAGCATTGTCCAAAGCTCCTATTTGTACTGTCAACTTATAGTATCAACTTATGGTGACATAGTATTAAGACCTAAAACTTTCTGTTCTAACCTCAGAACAGAAGGCCACTCTGGGATTAGACAACTCAATATTTCTGAAAGTCCCTGAAACTGACTAGATTTTCTAGACCCATCAAATTTCTATAAGCAGTGGGAGTGCTGAGAGGCCCTCTTAGACCAGCAGAGCCACCTAGAGACTCTCAGAGCAGCCAAGCTGCCTTGAAGAAGCAGAGACCAACCACGCTGCAGAAGAGACGTTCTCGGAGAGCTCCAGGAAGGCGGCTTTTATGAATCGCAACTGATGTTAGAGTGGGCTTCTCAGTGATGCAGCTGTCTTTGAGTCATCCCTCCTCCTTTACAACAGCCCCTCGCCTACACTCTGCTCATATAAAAATTCATTGGTTCACTTTGGCCTGCTGTGGCTTCCCTTTCTAGAGTGAATAGATACCTGTTTTCTCTCCTCAGGAAAAAGTCTATCACATGATAGGTGGAAGTTGATAAAAGGAGATAAATTGAGACAAATGGTGGCTTGGTAAATAAGCAGGTAGTAACACTTTGTCATTTTCTCTGAAGGACAGTAGTCATTGGAAGGTTTAATCTCAGCCATTATCTGACTACAATGTAATGGATCCTAAGCTACTGTGTTCAACAGAGAGCACAAAAGGTAAGAGTGGAAGAATGAAACCTCTTCAGTTACCCATCCTTGTGGCTTAGAACCTGGTAGGAATGGCCAGATTCATGATGCAATTTGAATATAGCTGCTATTTTGTGAGTTTCCCCTAAAAGAATATATGCCAGAAGCTTAGTCTCCAGGAAATGATGTCAAGATAGGCCAGTGTTGAGTGGGGGAAAGCTTGAGAGGTGGGGCCCAGGGGGAGGTGGCTAGCTCATTTGGAGGGATTGGTGTGTAGGTCTTGTGTTACTTGGTTCCAAGAAGAGTGACTTGTTATGAGCCGACTAAGAGTGACGCAGAAGGAAGGCATCAAGACTGATTGCCTTAACACATCAATCAAAATGAAGGAAGCCACCCATCGAGCGAGTCTTTGAGACACTCAGAATGTCAACTTTGGACCTGCTACATTTGAGATGTTGGGTATGAAAATGGAGACACATACCCATGTGTGCTCATCTGAGAAGCTCAAAAGAATGGTTTGAGTCAGAGACTCAAAGGCTTTCAGGCATTCTCTTGCATTTAAAACCAGTTAGCATCAACAGCATGTGGAGAGCAGAAAATATCCCACAAATGGGTCCAGACAGGCATTGGACTGGAGGGACTTCATACCAGGCATAAGACCAGCTTAACTTCATAGAATTGTCTCTGTCAAAATGTCGGAACTTCATTTGCTGTTTTGTAATAGTAACTCCCAGAGTCATTAGCCTTCACTTAGCAACATTAAATACCACTTAATGATATCCTATCTGGATACACGGTCTCTCCTCCTGCCTAGAGCTGGTAGCATCCTTCCCTCCCTTCCTCCTTCAGAACATTAATTAGGATTGGGACAGGATGTAGTATGCATGTCTGAGCCTGTCTCTTCTGACTGGCTGTTTACCCTCAGCTCATTTGTTAGCCATGCCTCACACAGCTGTCAAATGCAGCCATCCTCATTAGGGTCGATTTGAATTCATCTGGTAGGTTATGGCTCTTTAGTAAAGTAATTCATGCTAAACCTCAAAAGAAAATCTTCAGTGCAGCTTTGCAATGATTTGTGTTCATTCCTCAATAAGAAGTCATTAAAGCAGCAGAAATGCGATTCACTCCTAGGGAATCTCTCAGCCCTCAGTAGATAGACAGCTTCCTAAACTCTGGACTAGGTACCACTAGCACTGAAGGATAGGCAGGAAGGTTGAACTCAACTCCTCCTACTGGTTGATGTTTTGTGCTGGTGACATTCATAGTGGGAATGACAGGAATGACCAGAGAGCTTCTGGTCCTTTTTCCTGTCTCTCCAGATTTCTCCTGACTAAGATTTGAAGGTGGAGGCATAGACTACTACATCTTTCTTTGCAACTCCTCTTTGAACATTTGTCAGGCACAGAATTCACATGTTTTCATGAACTGGTTTACCAGGTCAACTTTAACCACAGGGGGAACATCTCTCAAAGTGACATCCCTTAGTAGGAAATGGCGTCTTCTGAGACATTTTGCAATCTGTATAATCACTGAGGAAAGAGGGATATTTAACACCACGGCCCTGAAACACCCTATTGCCATTCCTAAGGTTCTCACCATTCAACAGAGACCTGAATGCTTAGATGAGTATGACCAGGAGGGCCCTTTAATACTTGGCAGCTGTTATAAGCTAGAATTATCTGAAGGCAAACGTGACTCCCATGGGGATACTAAATAATTCATTCATTGGAAAGAAGGCATAGAGGACAGAGTAAGTTAAGACAATGATGTCACAAGACCTTCTGCTGTGGATGGATTCACATCCATGTGGATAGTTCCTATATCAATACTATAGCTCCCTTTCTCTCTCCCCTTAACATCACATATGCCCCCCATAGTGTTATATCTCTGTCAACATTGCTCCCCTGCCCATTGCAATTTGACTATGACTGTTACACATACATAGTCCAAATGGAAAACCACAGACTCAATTTAAGGAAAAACAAACAGTGTGATACGAGTCCTGGTCAAACAGGACATGTTCTTATCCCTGTCTTTCTAACCAGCCCTGCCCTAGGGAGTCATCATGGTTCATAACCAGTGCTCGGGCTGCTTGAGAATCTTTCAGAAGTAAAGGATCCCAGAAAAAGCCACAGGTACCATGTCTACTTGGCACTGGAACATTAAGTTTAAGGTAAAGGAAAAATTTTAAAATACAAGACCATGCTTAATAAAGCATCCCCATGTGAATTATGTAGGGTCATCATCAGGAACACAAGCAAGGGATATAGGAGCATCCCCAAGAAAATCATTACTTTATCATGGTTCAGTCATAGCTGGTTCTTAGGTAACAACTGAAAATCCAGTTCAGTTTATAGTAAGTAGCCTGAAGAGTTTCAGACTCTGTGAGGGCAGGGACTTGGAGATAAGATGACGTAGGCCATAAGGATGTGATACTGCCAACTTGGTGCAACCTAGAATTGACTGGGAAGAGTCATAGTTAGGAATTATCTATATTTGGGCTAGCCTGGGACGTGTCTATGGGGTATTATCTTAAATTAATTGATGTGGAAAGACACAGCCCACAATGGGTGGCACCATTCTTTAGGTATGGGTCCCTAGCCTATATAAGAGTTGAGAAAGCAAGCTAAGCAAAAACAAGCAAGTGAATATAGAGGCATAGTCATTTCTTTCTGCCCTTCATAGGGGATGTGATGTGGCTAGCATTTTAGAGTTCCTGCCTTGATTGCCCCATAATGATGGATTATAAACTGAAATTAGTCCCTTTTTCCACTAATTTTCTTTTTGTTAGAATATTTTATCACAGCAGCATAAATGAGATTAGGACACCCTCCATTCTCTACCATGCTGGCATATCCTTCTCTATGATTCCTCTCTCTTTCTGACATGCAATATAATTTATTATTTATTGCATGTATTGTTTGCTGCCTGTTTTCTCACCATTGAATCCACAGTGAGTAGTCTCATGCCTGGGGCACTGTAAGCACTTAACAGTATCTATGAGATGACTTAAGTGAATGAGTATGGTGTTAAGGTAGTGACAAGCACAACAGGCTAGAGGGTGGTACTGCTGCTCATTACGAAGGAAAGTTGTGAGGATTTCCTAGGGCAAGATAGCATCTACCTGAATCTTGAAGGATGCCCAAGAACCAGAGGAAGAAAAGTAGAAAAGAATAGCTGAGCTATATTAGGAAGCAGAAAGCGAAGAGTAGAATTGATAGCTGGAGGTGGGCAGAAGCCCTCTGCTCAAACAGCTTCAAGCTGGAAGAGATGCTAGAAAGCTGCTAGAGATTTAGATGTAAATACATTCATTGTGTAGTTCGTGTTTTACAAATTAGTTAAATTGAGATAATAACAGACAGGCTAACATTCTGTTCAGCTGATGTTTAAAATATGCTCAAGGCCTTCTAGTCTGGCCCCCAGAAAGATACAAATGAATTCCCTTCCATGTTTATTCCATGACTGGAGCTTAGGGCAGAAGGATCTCAGAGGCTCTTGAACAAGGGCCGCTGCTTCCTGCTCTTGGGAGATCCCTGCTCTTTCAATGCTGAGCCCATGTCTGCTCGGGATTCCCAATAACAACCTGAATTCAGTTAGAACAAATAGCATTGTAAGAAGCCAAAATGCTTCCTTAGCATCGTGTCCTGGGATTTGAAACAGTTTTTTTTTTGTTAGCTAATCTTTAAAATGAGTGTCCATATTTGAAAACCTGATTAAAAGCCTACATATAAAGCTGGGGAGATAGATCAGTGGGCAAAGAGCTTCTGCAAACATAGGAACTGAGTTTAATTCCAAGAGCCCATAGTTTAAAATACAGGGTTGGTAGGATGCAGGTAGTCCCAGCACTGGGAAAACAAACTTGAGGATCTCCGGGGATCACTTGTCAACCAGTTTAGCCAGCTAACCAATAAACCTCAGGTCAGTGAAACATTCCCATTTTTTATGACACGCAGGGCTGATGCCTTCACATGCATACTTCACACACACACACACACACACACACACACACACACACACACACACACACAAGTCTGTGTGTGCCCAATAGCCCACAATTTAACAAAAATCCACATATTGTCCTCAGTAGGATATGCTCCAACTTCTCATAAACTCTGCTCAGGATTCTTTATATTTGAATGTAACATAGAGACACTGCTGTTTTTAAATAGTGACATGAATACAGTACTCACATATGAACTTCTGAAAGGCATTGAATTAAAAATATAAAATTAATGTGGCACTCCCACAGTACACAACTAAGACTAAGTCTGTAAGTGACTTGCTTACTGATTAAGAAATCAGATGTGGTGAGAATAAAACACAGGCTTGGAGACAGGCAGAGGCTGGGACAGCAACAGGGGCAGTTCAATACAAGCTGTAGAGAGCATTGTGTGAACACTGGAACAGAGCAATGAGGAGCCCACCAGACACAGCTTTTCCTATCTAATAAGTTTTCAAGGGCCTTGACGCTGAAATCATCTCATGGCCATGTGGATCAAGAATGCCATAAGAAGAGTGTAAGACAATGACATGCCATTGAGAACTAACCATGTGTTCTCCATGGGATGCAGAGTGCTTCACAGCCATCAGCTCCCTTTGCCTGGCACTTCCTAGGCAGCATGCACATCCCCATCTGAGTTTCCTCTGCTCTGACCTCAATGAGTAGAATCACCATTGTTGTGATATACCATAGCCATCTGTTGGGGCCTAATGGTACAAGTTCATAGTTACATGTTTCTGTGTAACGTTAATGACCACTGAGTTTGCTAGCAAGGTGCTTAAAAAAACCTAGTATGTCCTGGACATTCCTGGTCTCTTCAAAGACAGCTGCACAGCCTTCCTTCTCAAATGCATGTATCTCCTTCCATGAAAGAGGCTACAACAGCTGAGTTTTAGCCACTGTTCCAGAGCCATGCTCTTCCCATGCAGCCAGCTATCAGCAAACATTACCTGGGGAAACAAGGAGACACAGGCAGGCTCCAACACGGGGCCCACACTCTGTCACTCACCATGGTGCTAGTATACTCTTCCAGTTCAGCCTCGGAAATGATCTTTTTGTGGTGGAGAAAAAGATCTCGGAGAAAGTTCTGTGCCCCCAAGAGAAAAGTGACATTGAACAGAGTGAACAAATAAGCTAGAAACTTGTTTAAGGTCTTTTCTATAGGGGTGAGGATTGTAACTTATTTCGTGGAGAAATAAAATATTAAATAAGCATTAAATATTAGAGTGGAGGGTTGCCACTGAAAGATGCTCTTGGAAGCCAGAGAGGAATGCTAAGCACAAACATCCTAAAAGCTTCATTCACAAAATCTCTCCCAAAGGCAGCAGCATGACAGGCACTTTCCAAACCTTTATTCTTTCCTCATTTGTTTATTGGTTTTAAAAGTTTTACTTATTATTGTACTGTGCTTTGTATGTGTATGTGCACATGTGTGTGTACACATTTGTGTATGGACACATGCATATACATGCATATAACATGTAGGATGTGCAACAATATGTGGAAGCCAAAGGACAACTTTGTGTAGTTGTTCCTTTCCTTCCACCTTTATGTGGTTCCAAGGATTGAACTCGGGACATCAGGCTTATGCCATTTACAGGCTGAGGCACCTTGCCAACTCATTCTTAAAATCTTTACAGCGATCCACTTCCTCTTGTCAGGCTGGTTTTTTTTTTAAGAAACAAATTCAAAGCCACATGTCTTGGGTCCACAGAAATACAAATATACATATACGCATACACATATACATACACACATATATACATGTATGTATTATGTATTCTAAAGATGACCAATCCAACCCTCCACCCAGCGTTACTTCCCACGGACACTCACGCAAAGCTCAGAAGCTGATATGAAGCCACTGCTGTCCGCATCATATTTGCGCCAAATCTGAAACACACAAAAGGCATTTATCTCAAGCCTTGCCTACCTGACTTCTTGTTATCTGACAAGAAGCACCCTAATGGAGGGTTTATTTCAGCTCATGGTTCAAGAGAACACAGTCCATCATGGTGGAGAATGTTTGACTACACGAGCTCAAAGCAGCTGGTCCACAGTCAGCAGGCAGAGAATGGGTAAAAAGTAGGTACAGGCTTATTTCTAACAGTCAGGCTCCATGTCCTGAACAATGTCACCAACAAGAATCAAGTGTTCAAACATAGGAGCCCAGGAAGGACTTCCTACATTCAAAGCATAACACTGAACATCCTCAGGTATTTCAAGGGGGACTTATACTGGGTTCCTGTGATTCAGCATCTGAAAATGGTCCCTAATTGGATACAAATAAACATTTTCCATGGAGTTCAAGACTGGCAGTGACAGCAATTGTTTGGATAGAATTCAGCGAAGATACAGATGCATCACTGAGATCTCCCAGAGCCACTCAAGTGGACCATGCTTCGACTAGAAAACTCTAATTAGAATCCTGAGAGATTTCTATTGAGGACAGTACAGAAAGCAGAAATATCCTCTGCATTCAAAAATCCAAAAATGCAAGAGACTATGTAAATACTGCTTTAAATATACAGCTGAGCTGTCAAGAACATGAGAGACATTCTAAGAGACCCCACAAGAAAAAGAAACAAACAAAATGTCTCCTAGGCATGTGTGCTGAGCTCAGACCATATAAGTAGGCTTACTCAGAGTCCTACACTTCTGGGAGACAAATCTGAGACAACACAAAGTGAAAAATGTGTTGGTTAGCTATTTACAATTAAAACTCTAAAGAGTAATATCTTGGTGAAATGATGAATTTTGGGGGGTGGGGGTGGAGGTGGGGAATACAGATGCTAAGAGAATAAAAGCATGATAAGGTTGCTCATGTAACCCTAGCACTGCCTTTAGGAAGCCGGGCTACACAGCATGACCCTGCCAGAATGAAAACAAAGCAAGCAATTGGCCCTGATGGAGCATGCTTAAAATCCCAAACATTGGAGAAGGAGGCAGAGGGATTACAAGTTCAAGGCCAGTGTGGGCTACATAGAGATTCTGTCTCAGGAAAACTTAAAAACAATGACCAAGAAGACAAACACCCAGTGGATAGTTTCCTAAGGACTCTTGGCATGTGGCCTTGACTCTGAATAGAGGGGATAACTGGCCACTGATGCTTTACAGTGGCCAGCCATCCTCCCTGATGGTTGAGACCAGTGCTGATGGACTGAAGATGCAACTGCATACTGAGCTGGAAGACAGTAGCTGAACACCCATGAGTGACACTAATGCTGCTACTTTGACCACTTCTGACTATTCCATGGAGCCAGACAACGAAAAGCATTATGAAAGCTTTTGGATTTTGCTTTTGCTTTGATTTTTAGTAGACAAAAATTATCCTTCCATCATACTCGGAGTGTCTGTTTTCAAGCATGATTGTTAATCTTCATTGCCAACTTTAGTTTAGAATCACCGAGGAGATGCACTTGCCCTGCGTCTGAGAGTCTCTCCAGACAGTTTAACAGGGAAGGGAGGAAACACCATGAGTATGAGCAGGACCATCTCACAGACAGAGATCCCAACTAAATAAAAGGACAAGAGCCAGCTGAGCACCCACCCATCTTTCTCTACCTCCTGGGTAGGTCTCTACCTGCAGACCCAATGTGAGCAGCTGGCTTCCACCCCATCACCATGCCTTTCCTCACTGTGATGGACTGTGCAGTCCAACTGTAAGCCAAAGCAAACCCTTTCTTAATTTGATTTTGTTGGATATTTTGTCATTGTTTTGTTGGAGATTTAGCAGCAGGAGAATAACACATACATTAATTGCCAGGGTCTTTATTTCTAGGCATAATCAAATTGTAGACCCTGCAGGGGTAATGTGAGACACTGGTCCTGATACTATTATTTAATGAGAAATTAATCATTAATCAGAAATGTCACTTCTTTCAGTCTATGTAATTTAATGACTGATTTCGCCAGGCTTACAAAATCTATGTACTAAATATGATCCATAGTCAAAATTTTATTTGTAAGTATATCTTAATGGTGAAAATGTCAAATGATTTTAAGAAACACAGATATTTACAATGCTTGTCTCCAACCTGTCTCCATTTAATGATGTTATAATACTACTGAATCTGAGCCACTGGAGGACTGAAGATTTTATGTGAATATTCAGTAAGCCTATTTTTAAGAACACAAAATAAAGATGCCCAGATAAAGAGACAAGGCATATTGCCAACAGACTGATAGGAAAGGCTACACCCTATGAAATAGGAAGAACACAAAGAAGGCCAGTTAAGATACAAAAAAGGGGGCTAAGAGGATGGTTCAGTGGGCACAGTGACTGCTGTGCTGGCCTGTTGACTTCAGATCCCTAGCACCCATGAGAAAATTCTGTATGTGATGTCATGCATTTGTAATCCCAGGACTGAGAGGTGGAGACAGGAAGATCCTGGGGCTCCTAGCCTCGAGCCCCTTGTTCAGCCAGACGCCTTATTGCAAAAGTAAATAAATCAACAGATAGATCAGTAGATCGGTCGATAGATGATAGACAGATAGGTAGGTGATAGATAGATAGATATATAGATAGATAGATAGATAGATAGATAGATAGATAGATAGATAGATAGATAGGTAGAAAGATAGATAGATAGGTAGAAAGATAGATAGATAGATAGATAGATAGATAGATAGATAGATAGATAGATAGATAGATAGATAGATGATAGGCAGGCAGGCAGACAGACAGGAGGTAGATAACAATCAAGTGAGATACTAAATGTTATACTAAACCTCCTCTGTCATTATTCTCTAGAGATTTTCTCTTTAGTGATGCTAAAAGTGTTCAGCAATGGGATTTTTCTCTGTTGCTTCTGTAGATGAATCCATGATATGGGGCAACACTCATGAGACGCCAAATCATTCAGGCAAAGGAAGAGACTCTTAAAAAGTTAACTCTGGTTCTGACTGAATCTTTGCAGTTACTTTCCATGACATCGCACAGCACAGGCCTATGAACCTCAGCAGCTATCTGGAGACTTGCTCACTTGCTCCTGTTTTTATATATTCTTCTTACCACTTTTGTTGCTTTAAAATATAATTATTTTATCTTGCATGTCTTGGATTACTGGACTATATTTCTGGTCTATTTAGATAACTTCAATAAGTTTACTAAGCACATACTTATATAGTGCAACACCAGGATAAATAATTATTTATCAATAATGTTTCAAAGGATGCTAAACTATGGCAATAATTTCAGGAGTGAATCAAGATATGGGGCTGTCATGACTCTACAACTGTGACCTGCGACAAACTCTGAGCTGTACTTCCCTGACATTCTTCATCAATGTAACAGTCACTCTGCAGAGGCTGAGGAAGTGGGTATCTGAGGGGCAGTAAGGCCAGATGAGCTATCAATACTGTCTTTAGCATGTACTCAGTACAAGGTCCACTGCCTGGATCAACACTCCAAAGAATTACAGTTTGACTGTGATATGTCTTTAGAAGGGGCTCAGCTTCTCCAGCCTCCACAGACCTCTACTGCAGCCTCCGGCCTCTCTCATTCCATCCTTTCAACCTACCCTGCCTTCCCCTCCAGCTCAGAAGCAGTCCATTAAAAGGAGGGATAAATAAGCTCTCTTGGAAGCTTAGTTGTTTGGCCGTGTCCTCTGGGTATACCTCTCCCTTAGGGACCAGACAGAGGAACGGATGGCAGTCCCACCCTCTTTCTCCATGGAGACAGCAAGTACTCACCCGCATAAACTCCACACTGTTATCCAAGGGAGTTTCCAGGCGAAAGAACAGGAGGAAATTTTCATCCTCAGATAAGAACATACTGGCAAGCTACAGGAAACAAAGAGAAATAGTCAGGGGCTCTGGCCAGTGTCCATTAAGAAGTAAAGCATGTAGTATGCATATCATAGGAGACATATTCAGACTTCTCAGGATGGAGAGCTCAGCTTGCAGCTCTAAGCCCTTGACAACCATTCATTAACTATTGGTCCTTTTAAAAAGGACCATATTTCCATTAGATATAAAACTGTGGCTAGCTCGTGATAGAAAATAACAGCAGTAATGGCAATGATGATAAGTTTGTTTATCATTTAATATGTTCTCTGCACCTCCACCATTAAATTGACAGTTTATTGATATTTAAAAATAAGTGTTGCTCTAAGGTTCATAATGCAGATTCAGTTATCTTTCCTGGTTTATTTTGTACTGCTTTGTTGATTTTTTCAGAGTCTTAATCAATGGCCAGGAACAGTCTTGCATTTATGGCAATTCTCCTGCCTTAGCCTCCCAAGTGCTGGAATTATGAATGTGAGCCACCACATCTTGCTTAATTGAAATAATACTAACAAGCAGCTATAAATCACACACACACACACACACACACACACACAGAACCTCCATGTTTCACTGGTTGATGCTATAGATGCAGAGTTCTTCAGTGCCATGTGTGAAAGCAGAAATGACTGCTCTCTTCCTAGATGCCAGAGTGCTGGCTGTGGTTCATACTATTTAACATAAGTGTCTATTATTAGTGTCTATTTTCATTACAATATGTAATGTGTTACTTCAGCCAGCCACCATGCTATAAAAACTCCAGTTTGGTTGATTTACTTCACATGGTCCATGAACTAGTGTGATGTCTTCATCCCTAGTGACCATACACAGTCTCAGCACACAGGCAAGTTCAGCTGGGGTTGTTAGAGTGAGTGCTATGTTCTTTCCCAATTGTCCCCATAAGTAAAAGTAATTTCCTCTGGGTCTTGTTCAGTGTCACAGAGTGAGTCCAGACTATACCAGTTACTCATGTTCTTGTGATGTAATACATCCACTGTATTGCCAACCATATAAACATGTAGCTCATCCACTCATCTACAGTACAAAAGTCTTGGTAACAATTAGTATCAATTTATTTCTGATTTATATATTTAATATGATAGGTTCATCATTTTAGTGTATACTTTTTTATTTTAATTGCAAAGATGATGCACATTCATTTGATGTGAATGAAGCATGAACACCTTGAGTTCAAATCCTCAGTAACAATGGAAGAGCCAGGTATAATGGCTCAACACCTGTAACCCAAGTGTTGAGGGGCAGAGACAGACAGATCCTAGGAGCTTAATGGTGAGTCTCCCCAACCAAGACAAGCTTCAGTTTCAGCTGAGACTGCCTGAAGGGAGTAAAATGGAAAGCAATTGAGGAAGACACCCAACATCTTCCTCTGGCTTTCCCATGGGATTTCATAAGGTACATATACAGATTCACATACATGTCTATACCATATACACCATACACACAGGCAGACAGACACACAGAGAGAGATGATTGTAGGTGGAAATGCTTTCTGAACAGTAAACTGGTTTCTCACGTGAAGAGAAATAATCTGATGAGATGAGGACTGTGGGAAGAAGGTACTGTATGGCCAAGGCATGGTCATGCTTTAGACGGTGTTTAATAAAAGGGGTTAAAGGAAATAAAGATTTTCTGGTGTGTGTTTGTTCACTGCATTGTTGAGGATCAAACTCAGGGCTCTACACCAGCTAGGCAGGAGCTGCACACTTAGCCTCTGTTTTGCTCTTTGTTTAATTGTTTATTTTTGTTTGGTTGGCCTTTTGGTGTTTGTTTGTTTTGAAACAGCCTGGCTGTCCTGGAACTCACTCTGTAGGCCACCCTGGCCTCAACCTAGACATCTGCTTGCTTCTGCCTCTTTAGTGCTGGGACTAAAGTCGAACTAAACCACACTCAACCACTGTTTTGTTCTTAATGATCTTCAGGGAGAGATTTTTTTCCACTCTTCCCATTTAATGATACTGAGGTTTAAATTCATGTTCAGTAAATGTTTTCTGATTGTCAAGATTCAATTTGCATGAGATGATATACAGACAAATATTGGATGAGGAACGCTCCAAGAACAGAACAGGTGTGAATGTTGGATAATCTACTGAAAATGAAAGAATCGTACAGCTGCGCTCAGTAACACACACCTGTAATCCTAGCACTTAAAGTGGAAGAAGAAAGGCCCAGAGTTTAAAGTCATCCTCAGCTACACATTAATCCAAGCTAGCCCGGGCTAAATAAGATCAAATTTCATAAATGAGTGGGAGGTGGAAAGATTGTTTACTATTAAGTAGATAACAAAAGAAAGATCATTTCAAAAATATTTTCTAATCCAACAGCCTCGCAAAAAAAACTCTGATTTCTCAGTTGACTGCAAGATGTTACTGTCTTTTCTGTTGCTGTTCTTGGTGTTTTTGTTGTTTGGAAGCAAGGTGTTCCTCTGTAACCCAAGGTGGCCTGGAACTCACTCAGTAGCCCAGGCTGGTTTTGAAGTAGCATCAGTCCTCCTGCCTCAGCATCTTGAATGATAGGACACCAGATATGAGTTAGCATAACTGGCTTCTATTTTCTTTTAAAGGAAATGGCTGCTCATGAGTATAAGGGCACAAGGTGTAGACATGGAACTACCTCTTTCATGAGTATGTGTCCTTCCTTAGAGACGTTGTGGCCAGTCATCAACTGTTCTTTCACTTTCTGCACATTTTCTTCCATAAGAGTGTCCTGAAACAAACCATGTACAGCTATGTTAAAGCCACCATGACCCCAAGCATTCAAAGCATGCAGCTTGATCACCACGTTGCTCTAACCATTTAATGATTTGTCTTTTCCAGAAGACAGGGCAGTGACAGACGTTTCTTATCAGCCACCTATCAATACCCTCCCTAAGTAAACTGGATGTTAGAGAAGCTTAGTGACTACAGTGGGTATTAAAAGAACATGTTTAAATATCATCTATTTGGGTGAAAGGAAAGAGTAGGTTATAATTAATATATAAGAGTTATTTGCAAGAACTCAGAGATTTTCCTTTTTTCCTTTTTCCTTTTTCTTTTTTTCTTTTTTAACTAAACAGTCCAGCTTTGAGAGCTCCTTAGCTTTTTCTTTTAGGGAAAAATAATTGTAAGAGGAAAATAATTTAAAGGGAACACAAAGATAAAGTAGATGCTGAGTTACTGAAGGTCTCCCAGCTCCCTCCCATGTATAACATTTCCTACACACCTGTTTCTCTTCAATCATCTTCTCTAGAGAGGTCAAGGTTAGTACAGAGAATATGACATATAATTAGCAGTGAGAAAGGAATGGGCACGCAAGAGCCGAGGTAGAGGTGACCCAAACATTGCCTAATCCTGAGTCCGTAAGTGTTGGAATATATGCTAGATTAGTTCTCCTTAACATTGCTCTCAGAAGGCTCCAAGTGCATCAGCTATGAATTACCAGGGCCAGAAAGGAGTGTGACCTGCATAGCTACCATCCTTGCTAGTGCTGTGGTAAGGTTGACTCGGCTTCTGGAGGGCCCTAGAAACCTTACTCATCTCTATATGTGCAGGGAAGTTGCTTATTGGCCTTAGACTAACCCAGAGGTCACCCTTTCTCACTTGAAATTCTAGAGAATGGTTGTAGACAGTGAGAAATGAAAGCCTTCAAATAAAAAAGAAGTCTGAAATTATTCCTGTCTCATCTAGAACAGGATGCCTCAAAACAAATTAGCCCAATCCAGATTTGGCCCCCAGTACAAACCCAAGGCACACTGATCTCTATTGAGTACCCCACGTATTTGTCACACATAATGCTAGCCCCCCAGAACATGATAGCAAGACAGGCCTGGCCTGTGCCCTCCATCACAGGTTGCCAGAAGGCATCTTTGTTGTGATTTTCCTTCTACTGGACTTCTCTTTAAGAGGTGTACACATGGTGAGGAGCTAGAGATGGTAGGAAGGGAAACTACCTAGACAGAGTTCAGAACAGGGAAATACAAATTGAGGAGTAACAAACAGGAGATGAGCATAAAGCTAGGCTCTTCCATAAAGAGCAGCTCACAGTCTTCACAACAGCTATGAGAAACAGAAGAATGTCCCTGTACCTTGCAGTCCTTGGCTTCACTCCCAGACTCCTGACATTTTCTTCTTTGAAGAGATGTGTGTGCGCACATGTGTGTGTGTATGTATATGTATTTGTGTGTTTTAGTGTATGTGAGTGGGTATCTGTGTGTGTGTATGTATATGTATATGTGTGTTTTAGTATATGTGAGTGGGTATATGTGTGTCTGTGTGTGTATGTATGTATATGTGTATGTTAGTGTGTTAGTGTGTGTGTGCGTGTGTGTGTATGTATATGTATATATGTATTTTAGTGTATGTGAGTGTGTGTGTGTATGTATGTATGTATGTATATGTGTATGTTAGTATGTTAGTGTGTATGTGTGTGTATGTATATGTATATATGTTTTAGTGTATGTAAGTGTGTGTGTGTGTGTATGTATGTATGTATGTATATGTGTATGTTAGTATGTTAGTGTGTGTATATATGTTGTACTGGCTATGGTTTGTTTCTTTTTTCACTTGACTGCCTATCAGCAATGTCTTTTTGTCCTGGGCACCAGTCCCTTCAGCTGGGCTGTTCATGTGGCACCTGTTTCCAAGAGTGTAAAACTAGGTTGAAAAGCAATACCAACTCCCCTTCTCATTTTGAGATGCGACAAGAGGAAAATCCAATTTATGACCATTGCCTGTTGTTATTCACAATCAAGTGTGTGTTTCTTCCAGATCAGTCTTGGCAATTCAGAAGAGTGAAGGCGAAAATGATCAGAGTGTCTGAGACACCATTGCCTTGGGGTTCAGAAGCCTGAGACACCCTTGTCTTGGGGTTTGGAAGCCTGAGACACCACTGTCTTGGGTTTCGGAAGCCTGCTGTTTCCTTTTGCCCACCTCGAAGCAGGAAAGAAGAACGGCTTGAGAAACTGGGCGCTGCAGACCCAGAGTAACATGGCAATTCAAAAAGTATACTCTTGTGCTTCTCTGAAGTAACATTGTTACCTCTGACCAAACAGAAGCTGTCCAGCAGCGTCATCAAAGCTTAGAATCAGAGGGTTTCTAAGCAAGAAATTCAAACAATCCAGGGACAATTTGGTGACTTGCTTTGATATTGTTTTTTCAGAGAGGTTCAACAATTAGTTGAACAACATGATTCTCAGGCGTGTCCAACCTTTTGACATGTGACAAGACATTGTCATCTACACAGTTCACATTGGAGAACCATGTAGTCTAATTACAGTGAAAATTAGTATCATTTTTACATTTACAATTTTGGTTGGACCTCATTCATCTCTGAACTCAGGTAGCCCATGGTCATCCTTGCGTAGCTCTAACCTGTATAAGACCCTGAAGATTAAAAGCCCATTCTTGGAAGTCCTAGTACTTCGGTCAATAGAACAAACTTCATGCTAGGGAAGAGCCAGACATCACTTCAAGAACATAGTACCTGGCACTGGATTCCTGTCTCACTAGTTGCAAGAAGAAGATACAGAATGTGTGTTTGATAGTGAATTATAAACAAGGTAGGAAATGCTCTTAACTGATGATTTGAGCTACTGGATCCTCTAAGATCAGGGAAAAACATTTCATTCTGTAGGAAGGTCCTTAAAATTAAGATCATGGTCATTCCCCATGCCTCTAGGACTGAAGTGGACATAAGAAATATAGGGATCCATTGGATTTTTTGTCATTTGATCAATCTTTACCTCTCCCATGTTTAATCATGAGCAAATTTATCAACATGTATAAAAATGGAGTTATGAAGCTAAAGAAACGGCTCAGCCATTAACAGCACTTGCTGTTCTTACAAAGGACTTCAGTCAGGTTCCCTAGTATACACATGGTATCTCATAACAATCTATCACTACAGTTGTAGAGGATCTGACCCACTCTTCTGACCTCTGAGGGCACTGGCATATATACAAACAGGCCAAACACTGATACACATAAAAAATAAATAAAATAAAATAATTAAATGGAGTTGCATCTTTCTTGCAAGAAACATCTGCATTGTTTCTTGCTTTTTACCTTTGGAAGGAGGAGACTCAAACATAAAAACTCAATTAAGTGCATGCAAAAGAAAGAAACAAGTAAATCAATGCCTCATCAAATGTCTATGTGCAAGTGCAGAATAAGTTTCATTTGGAATAAACTTCACAGAAATAAGACTCTGCCAAAACCAAAAGGCTGTGATAGTACAAACTAAAGATCAAATAAAATAGCAGTTATTTTAAATTTTAAACCAAAGAAGAACCACTAGTATTTACATCAAAACAACCTATTAATCAAATGGATTTGTATGCTGTAGGCACACCAAAGCCATCTGCCAGGCTGATGGCTTTGGCCTTATATTTAGAATGATTAAAATAATGATTAAATGATTAAAATAAGAGGACTCAGACAGATTGACTCTGTAAAGACATCAACCAAATGTATTCATTTGAGGATTATAAACAGAGAATAGCGAAAGGCCTTGTTTAAAAATTGAGTATGTTCCTAAGTGAGCTCACACCAAATGAAAAACGTGGGAGGGGACATTAGTGAGCTGAGACCAAAGCCTCTGGTGACAAAACAGGAGCAGTGGCTGGATTATTTGTGTCACACTGAGCAAATATTGTGGGCTCCTGCAGCGATTGTCAGCAATCCCCTTTCTTTACTCTCAGAACCAGTACAGTGAGGACATGGCACTATAACAATGAAGCTACCCCAGCCAGCAAAATCCTTTCTATGGGGTATCAATGATGTTTCTTTTGGAAATGGGCATCCTGTCTTAGATTCTGGGAGCTTTGAATGATCTGATCTTCCTCTGTGCGCTTTCTTCAAATATCCCTCACCTACCCACAGTTGAGTAAATGTTGAAACATGGGTTCCTGCAAAACCATAGCCTAAGCATTTACAGATTCAAGTTCAGAGGCTTCAGAGTGGGTTGCTGGCATAGGAAAGTGGGTGACGAAGTGGTAATAGGAGCCTCTGATGTGGTAATCTTCCTAAGATAGACCGGTGGCTCATGCAAAGGCAATAATGAAGGCTAGAGAGAAGCAGATATAAAGATCTGAACAGGGGACAGAAGGAGTACAGAGATCTATGCCTCTCTCCTGCCACCCTGTGCCTTATAGACTGCACATAACTGGAGAGGGAGGGAGGGAAGGAGAGAGAGAGAGAGAGAGAGAGAGAGAGAGAGAGAGAGAGAGAGAGAGAGAGAGAGAGGCGATAAGGAAAGAGACCCTAAGACAGAAAGAAAAGGAGACCAAGAGTTGAGAAGAGGAAACTTATGAATAAAAAATAAAAAGCAGAAATAAAATAGAGACAGGGAGATAGGAAAGAGGTAGAAAAAAAGAAATAACAGACTTGGGGCATAGGAGAGACAAGAAGAGAAGACTTTGAAAAGCAATGTGGAAGAATAGAAAGCCAGACGAGGGCTGAAGAAATGGGGGAAATACACAAAGATTACAAAGAGACACAGAGAAACAGGAATGCAACAATAAACACTGAGTGGTCTAGAACCAGAGGCGGGCAGTACAGGAGAGACAAACAAGGCACAAAACAAGAGTGGCAAACACAGGGAGACCAAGGGGTGGCTTTGGTTTTTGGTTTGCTTTAGCTTTGCTTTGCTTTTTTTTTTTTTGCCTCTGCCTCCCAAGTGCTGGGATTAAAGGCATGCACCACCACTGCCCAGCTGGTTTTCATTTCTTAGCTGGCTGCCCCATCCTTTAACACCTTTCCCTGAACTCTTTGAGGATGGAGAGTCCATGGCCGTATCCATGTTTCCAAAGTGGGACTATGTAATCCTTAGTGTTCCTCCAAGTAAAGTACGGAAACCTAGAGGAGACAATTTATGTAAACACAGCAGTCCCAGAGCCTTTCCTCCTGAGATGATCACCCATGCAAAGGACTTCTCTCCTTGATGAACATCAGTCACAGGCTGGCCTGGCCTTTGATGTCTCTAGGTTATTTTTCCCCCTCTCCTTTGGTGGAAGAACCTTCTAGAACAAATCCACATCTCTCTAGACAGATTTACCATCTGAGTAAACTGCTTTATATTTATATCTGATTCTGAGGATACTGGCTTTGTTCTGGTTTAGCAGTTCATGAGTAATCTATAACCTCTTCTAATCAAACAGATCATGGGGAAATGATTTTAAATGGTTTGTTTGTCATGTGTGAACTCACAACCTTAAAACTCATAATATCTCCTCTCTATTCCTGTGTGCTTTTGATCTATAAGTTACCCTACCTCTTGTTGAAATCCATTAGCAGAGATGTAACCAAGGAAACACTGAAATTAGACTTGATTGAGTCCACAAAAGGTAGGTAGTCTCACTGCATGACAGATGTTTCAATGAAAATCAGTGACCAGCATGCCTAATGTGATGGTACCTTTTATAAAACCTACCTAAATCTCTTTATGTTGCTAGGAGAGGGAGAGATGTTACATGCAAAGAAAAAACGAGGTCATACGGGATTATAGGTTCAAATCAGCACCAGGCTCTGATGCTTGTATTTTGCTGAGAGACACATATGCCAATGCTCTGCGCTATGAGCACTTACCTCAGTGCCAAATTTTGCCAGCAAATGATCAAAGAAGGCATCCAGCTCGGTCTCTCTGATATAACCTTTTTCTAATGCAAGAAAATAACATAAATAATAGTCACTAATATAGAATAAATGTGATATTATTTGTCTAAAAGAATATTATAGGTGTGAGGCTTGAAGTAGTGTCACATAGAGCCCAGGCTAGTCTCAAACTTGCTATGTAGCTGAGGAAGACTTTGAACTCCTGATCCTCCTGCCTCTGCCTCCCAATTGCTAGGATCACAGGCATGTGCCACCATGCCTTGCTATTTAGATTTGGGTTTGGTCTCAGTTTTATATTTCCTATTTTTCTTTTTAAAAGGTTCGTGTTTTATTTCAATTATGTGAATGAGAGTATGTCTAGGGGTTGGGGGTTGGGTGCAAGTTGGTGTAGGTGCCCTTGGAGACCAGAAGTTAGCATCAGATTTCCTAGAGCTGAGTTCAGGTGGTCGGGAGTCACCTAACATAGGTGCTGGGACCAAACCTGAGTCTTCTTCAAGAGCAGTATATAATGTTAATGGCTGAGCATTAACATTATATACTGCAACCCTTACTTTGTTGTTGTTGTTGTTGCTGTTACTTCAGTATCTGTCTACTAATATCTTGAGAGGGGTAAATACTAAATCCTAGCTTTTGTGTGTAAGCATGCCTTTCAGGCGGTGTGTGTGTGTGTGTGTGTGTGTGTGTGTGTGTGTGTGTGTAAAATTACCAATGGACAAGGCCAAATGACTAACATCTGTTTTATTTTCAAGAACATGTTTTGAAGTAGAAGGACATAAATCTGCACATTGCTAAAATTCATCGTTCTTTCTAGAGAATGGAGACTGGGTAATGTGACAGTCACTAATGAAAAACTGTCACATTTACAATGCACCACAGCTTGCTGAGTTTCAGCCCAACAGCCTGGAATATATATGCGATGATGTTTATTAATATATTAACTGCACATCACTCACACAGCCACAGGTTGGGAAGCAGGAAAGTCCTCACTCCACTCAGAATTTTTCAGAAGCTTTCTTGCTATGAAAAAATCAGCATAGGCGGAGTGTACTTTATCAGGCACGCAGTAATCAACTTTTCTAATAGGGAAGGGCGCTTAGAAGAAATTCCAATTCCCTTTGTGTCTATGCTAGGCGCTCAAATGACCAAACTCACCTTCCTTGTCAAAGCGCTGCCAGATCTGCCAGAAGCAGGCGGCATCCAAACGAGCTTGAGTTTGTCTGCGTGCGTTGTCCATGGTGCTGATTGGGGTAAAATCGCCCGGCAGTATTTCCCGACCCTTAGGTCCGCTTCCTCGTCTCTAGCTAGGTACCAGTGGGCAAGGCAGGCTCGAGGGCGTCCGAGCTCCTTGGTGTCACTGAGCAGTTCGCAGCCTAGATGTCAGGCTCCAGGAGCAACCCGCAGGCGTCCTCCTGCTCCGCCCCACACGCCAGGCAGTTCTCAGCGGGGCTCCTGCTTGTTAACCGTAGAGGGAGGTGGGTGGGGTGGGGAGGGTGTCGGGGATCAGACAGAAAGAATCTGGGAACTGTCTCTCCTGTCCATGGCTCACTGCCTTTTCGTTTAAGGTGTTTGTCAAACTCACGAAAACATTCCCTTCGGTTTGACTCACCTTTCTAACTAATGTCTCGAGGGGTTTTCTGCAAAGAGCTGTCTATGTTTAGGGTTGAAAAAGTGTCAGTGCTAGTACCTTACGGATCGGATGAGACAGACACATACTGTGGTTGGGAGGAAAGAAGAAAAGAAATTAAGGTGTTCAGAAGTGGCCTCTGAGAGCCAAGCGAAGCATCAGAAAACACACATTGCTGCACTGTAGTGTACTATAGGAACTTGCTACCGCAGAACACTCCAGTCACTGTGGCTTGAAGTGGCGCCATTAAGGTGCTGAAGGCAGCCAGGCATGGGTGGCACACACCTGTAGTCCCTGAACTAGAGTCTGATAGGACTGCTGTGATACACAGTGAGTTCCAGGGCAGCCTGAGCTACAAAATGAGATCCTGCCTCCAAAACAAAACCAAACAAAACACCCACAAAGAGAAGCAAGATGCTGAAACACAAATAAACCTAGCCACACTGTATCAAGAAAGGGATCTACGCAACACATGCTATCTATGGAAAAGTTCTGAGATGTTTGTAACTGACTCCTTAGAGCCACTTTAAGACAAAGTGGCAGCCACCATTTAAAGGAACACATTTTCTTTTCTTTTCTTTTTTTTGGGGGGGCAATACATTTTCTAATTAAAACTGTTGATCAGTTGATTTCTGAGAGAATAAAGAGACTTTGGACTTAAAACCTCTTGTTAGGGAATCAGTAGAAGGAGTTTGGGAGTTAGGCAAAACTTGAGCTAGATGTGGTGCCTCACACTTGAAACTTCCAGTATTCAAGAGGCTGAGGATCACTATGAATTCCTAGCTAGCCTGTGCTGCCATGTGAAACTCTGATGGGGAGAATGAGTTGGACCAATACCCTTTCTTTGTGGCCTGCTGTTAGCATTCAACTTATTCTTAAAGAACACACAGATATAAGCCTTTTAAACCACAGTAGTAAAGATCTTGAGAGTCAATAGTTCCAGCTCAGGATCCTGGCTGAACCAAGTGGTAACTCTGTGATGGACCACCATTTCTAGCTCTAAAAGACTAAGCTTTCATATTTTATCACGAAGAGTACAATGTCTGTCTTGGAGGGCTGCTGAGAGGGTCAGAGAAACATGAGGAAGTGCCCAGTGAATCAGGCTGCCATTGTGTTGTTGCCTCATGACTGAGTGACTGTGTTCATTAAAAAGGATTTATAAAAAGTAAGAAAAGTTTGAAAAATTGATAGCCAAGAGCAGCCTAGTGTGACATGGTGTGATATTTAAATTTTTAAATAAATATAAATTGTATATAATAATATTTAAATTAGTTTAGAAGATAAGCTTTGAGTTCAAAATGCAGCTTTGCAACTTACTAACTGTGTAATGCTAGACAAGTTACTTAGAAGCATATTGTTTGTTTTTTATTTTGTTGGATTTTAGCTGTATGAGACTAATAGCATTTGCCTTGTGGGCTCATTATAATGGTTAAATACATGATGATATAAACTCTTAGCACAGTATATAGTAAACAGTACAGATTATATACTAAAATGATGGATCTTCCATAGAAACTTATTGGTAAAATAAACTTTAAGAGTTCTGAGGAGTATTGTTTAGGTTAAGGGATGAAAACTATAACCATCACTCATGGAGAAAGTGCTAGATTCACAAATTGGAAAAGTGCTTAGAGGCAGGAGAAAGTGCTAGATTCACAAATTGGGAAAGTGCTTAGAGGCAGGAGAAAGGAAAGAGTTCAGAACTCATAGGAATCAGAGGTGGCCATTGTTTGGTTTCAAACCCTGGGACAAGGGACTGAGGTATATATATTTTACCTTTCAAAAGCAAACCTGACCTCCTGGTTCTCCCAACATCCTTCAACATACCCTGCCCCCAACCCTGAACTTTCCAGCCCAGCAGCTGGGCTGCCTTTCCCCCAGAGGCTCCTCCCTATATAATCCAGACACTTTGTGCTCTCTCTCTCTCCCTCTCCCTGTCTCTCTCTCTCTCTCTCCTCTCTCTTCCTCTCTCCCCACCCACTCCCACCCCACTTTCCTTCTTCCTCCTTTCTCTCAATCTTCCTCCCTCTCTTCCTCTCCCTCTCCCCCTCTCTTCTTCTTCTCTTCCCTCTGCACATGCAAACCCTTCCCTCCCTCCAAGACGACTTCCCTGGCCTCCTTCCTTGGGACTAGGGAATTCTGCTCAAGAGAAGCTTCCCAGTAAATCTGTCTTTTATATATTCTAATCTGGCTTGAATTGGCTCATTTCACCTGCGAAAAAATAACCTATCAGCCCTGGGAAATTATGGGACACAATTCTAAACGTCACTAAGAAATATTAACCTGTGAGAAATCAAAAGGTTGATGACTGGTCTGATCTAGCTTTCTGATGAATAATGGAAAAAAGAAAAGTAAGGCAGAGACCAAAACAGTGGTGAAGGGGTGTTGAAAAGGTCAGCTCAGGAACTTTGGAAATGTCATCATGGAACACTTGTCCCTCCGGAGGAAGAGGCTAATTAACATTCCTCAGACCACTGGGGTTGGGGGAGGAGTGTGGGACAGGGACTGTAGGATCCAAGTAATCAGGGATATCTCAGAAAAACACCGGGAAGCCAGGAGTTTCCTTAATAAGATAAACTCAGGAACTTTAGGAAGGTAGGGGATCTCTCCAGAAGGGAAAGGCTAATTAGCATTCCTCAGATCACAGGGTGAGAAACTACCTGCAGGTGGGGGCACATTCTGCAGGGTGAACCTTTGCCCACCTTCAGACAAGAGAAGTCCTTGAAAGACCAATCAGTTTAAAAAGTCACACTGTTCTACCAACCACATTGTGTCTAATGGCTGCTGCCCTGAAAATTGTATAAAAGCTCACTGAACAAGCTGTGCGGGGTCACCTCCTTTCCTGAGGGTCAGGGACGGCCTCAGTGCACTGAAATAAAAATCCTCATGTTCTTTGCATCGATCAGGCTCCATGTGATTCACTCAGGGGATCTCTGGTAAGCTAAGACTCAACAGGGTCTTACAGGACCAATCTTCAGATAGGGACACATTCCGCAGGACTGACCATTGCCCACCTTCAAATAAGGGAAGTCCTTGCCACCTCATTCCCTAAAGAACAATAAGTTTAAAAAGTCACACTGTTCTGCCAATCACCTTTTACCTAATGGCTGCTGCCCTGAAAACTGTATAAAAAGCTCACCGAATAAGTTGCTTGTGGTCACCGCCTCTCCTTCAGATCTGTTGTGATTATAAAAAGAGAAAGAACTAAATATGTTCTGGCATTCTGGTGAGGTGCAGGGGAAGGGGCAGGCCCATGCCAAGGCATCCCTTCCCCCTGAAGGAACAAACACACACCAATATAATATAGAACTGAATTTATTTAGGACGGGGGAGAGGAGGTAAGAGGGTAGCAGAGGCAGAGAAAAGCAGAGAGAAGGAGAGAGGAGAGAAGTAGGGGCCAGCCATGACCACCACGTGGAGAGAGGGGGAAAGGGGGAAGAGGCAAGGGAGAGAAGCAGTAGTAAGAGAGAGAGGAGGGGGCAAACAGCCCCTTTTATAGGGCCAGGCTTACCTGGCTGTTGCCAGGTAACTGTGAGGAGGAGCATACCTGGCTGCTGCCAGGTATCTGTGGGAGTGGAGTTTAGATCGAATACCAACAGGGTCTGGGACAACCCCAGTGCACTGGAACAATACATTCCTCTTGCTTTTTGTATCGATTCATGGCTCCACATGGTTCACTCAGGGGATCCCAGGTAAGCTAAGATTCACCAGAATCTTAAAATATCTCCATGATGGGATAAACAAAAAAACCTATAGTACAGAGCATTCCTCAGGAGCTAGGCATGATGACACACTTCTGTAATTCCAGGACTTGGGAGGCTGAGGAAGGAGGAGTATAATTTCCAGACCAGCCTGAGCTATACTGAGACCATACCAATCAATTAATCAATCAATCAATCCTCATAATATAAGGTTAATATCAAAATGCAATTTGCAAATGGGTACATAAAGTTGCATCCTATACTGTGAGACAGCAGAAGCATCTTTCTACAAAGCAAAATTAGAAGAAAAACAGTAATGGAAGAGAAAGCAAAGAGAAAGGGACTGCTGAAGACTGGAAAGCAAGGAGCTAGCAAGTTTCAAGTGGCAGCTGGCAGTTGGATCTTCTGGGTAGTCCCATTTCCACCCAGTGAGCTATTTTTAAGTGTTATTAAATGTTATTTACCCCTCCCCCAGGTGTGTGTGTGTGTGTGTGTGTGTGTGTGTGTGTGTGTTTGCACGCCTGTGTACAGGTATATGTGTCACAATGAACACAGAGGCCAGAGTAGTCTGTTCTCTCCTTCCATCTTGTGGCTCTGAAAGGCTGGAGAATCTTAGAATTTAAAATGAGGGCATTTAATACAAATGTATGGTGTATAACC
>NW_022196913.1:28189886-28222686 GCF_008632895.1 Mastomys coucha
CTTTCTTTCTTTCTTTCTTTCTTTCTTTCTTTCTTTCTTTCTTTCTTTCTTTTGTTCTTTCTTCCTTTCTTCCTTTCTTTCTTTTTTATAAAACCCAACAGCAGGAGTCATCCGGAGAAGCATGTCGCTCTTTGACTGGCTCATCTCCTCCCACAGAGACTCCAGATGAGATGGTCTAGAGGTCAAATCTCGGCTGTGGATTGTACTGCAACCACTGAGCACACTTTGATCGCTATTTTTCTGTATTTTTACATTTTGGTCGTTTCGTTATTTTGATATGGCTTTTCGGAAGGACAGTCTAAAAAGAAAACAAATGTCTAAGCAAGTAATTTTTTTTTTATTAGTACCTCAACTTTGAAAGCAAAGAAAAACAAGAGTGTATGCTTTAAATCATTCTGGGCAACTTTGTTTTAACAATCGGTGTTTGAAACTGAGGCCTAAAATGAACCTTTTTCTCTTTTCCCTAGCTGAGGAGATTTTTTTTTCCTTCTGTATTTCCTGCTCTCCTCATTAGCATAGCTAATTAATGGTTAGCTGAGCAAGAAGCGGCAGTAGTCTGTAATTTGAAGCATTGCTAATTAACCTTGATGCATGCATTCAATTCTAAGTTGAAATATCTACACCATTTTATAAGCTCAATGATATTTTGAAATGAGAAACACAAACTGCTTTCTCTGGCATCATTTCCTGATCACTATTGAATGATCACACTCAGTAGATACCTCATGGGCTGCACAGTCAATTTAGCACTCAAAGAAGCCATCTTTACTGAGGGGCAAAGGAAGTAAATACAAAATGTGACAGTGTTTACCATAAGAAGTAGAGGCTCAAAGCCATCCATTGGGCTGAGTACAGGGTCCCCAATGAAGCAGCTAGAAGGACCCAAGGAGCTGAAGGGTTTGCAGCCTCTTAGGACGAACAACAATATGAACTAACTAGTATTCTCAGAGCTCCCAGGGACTAAACCACCAACCAAAGAGTACACATGGTGGGACTCATGGCTCCAGCAGCATATGTAACAAAGGATGGCCAAGTGGGTCATCAATGGGAGGAGAGGCCCTTGGCCCTGTGAAGGTTCTATGCCCCAGTGTAGGGGAATGCCAGGGCCAGGAATCCGGAGAGGGGAGAGGGTGGGTTGTTGAGTGGGGGTGGCGGGGGAAGGGAACAGGGTTTTGTTTGGTTGGTTGGTTGGTTTGGTTTGGTTTTTTTTTTTATTTTCTTTTTATTTATTTATTTTTTTTCGGAAGGGAAACTGGGAAAGGAGATATCATATGACATGTAAATAAAGAAAATAACTAATAAATAAAATAAAATAAAAAATCTAAATCACTGGATATAGAGCTAGTATCAGTTAATATTTCTGGTTTTGTTTCATTTCCAATCATACAACTAGTACATATGCTTTAAATAATAGAGTTCAGAAACAACAAAAATGGTGAAAATCTTCTTCATAATTTCAGCTTTCAGAGATAGCCAACGATAATAACATACTTATATATGTTATTACTGGCCCTTTTTATGTGCACAAAAATTGGGTTGTTCTGCTGTCATTGGCCTGAGTGCCACGAGTCATGTCATTCAATACTCTCCTATGGTGTCATCTCAGTGGTGACATTATTTATTTAAAGTCCTGTTTCATCACCCAGTTTTCACTATCAGCAAAATGTTTGTTCACTCATAATTATTTCCTTGTTATATAGTTGCAAACAAGTGCAGGCAGAACAATATTAACATTTGAAGTCTTTAACATATGTGGTTGTGAACGGATTCTCATCTTGACTCCATGAATTTCTACTCCCTGTAAAGCAGAAGACAGAACCTGTCCCACTGTGCTAGCAGTGAGCACAAAGGCCTCCATGACATTCATTCTAAAGAAGTTATTTCAAAGAAGTTAAATAAAGAAGTTTAAAATAAAGCAATTTAAAATAAAGAAGCTTAAAATAAAGCAGCTTATTTTATGCTGATTATTTAAAGTTTGGGTTTTAAAGAGTTGGGCTGTCAAGTTTGTAGCATGCATATGTCTCTCCAAAATCCCTCATGCAGTTTCACTGTTCAGTTTATATGTATATATTGTCCTAGTGGGATTAATTTTTCCTTCAATGAGTTACATATTACTAAGTAATAGGAGGCAGCTAGCATATGCTAATGCTCAACACCATTTTCTAAGCCTTCAGGCCTATTAACAAGCCTAGAAACTTGGAATGTTTTCCAGCTACTTATACAGCATCTTATTACAAATTTACCAATACAAAAATAGTATAAGAGGCTGGAGAGAGGACTCAGTGGGGGAGTGAGTACTTGTTGCACCAGCATGAGGAACTGAGCTTGAATCCCAGAAAACACATAATGCTGGGTACAATAACTTGCAGATGTAGCCGAGTGTTCCACAGAGAGATGGCAGATGGATTCAGCAGAGTCCTCAGAAGTTCAAGGGCCAGCCAGCCATAGGCAGTGATGAACAAGAAGCTAGCTCAGAAAAGGTGAGAAGTGAGGACTGACAAATGGCCAGGATTGTCCTCTGACCTCCACATGTTTGCTGCAGCGTGCATGTACCCATGTTCAAATGCACGCGAGCATGCACGCGTGTGCTCGAACACACATGAACACACATACACACACACACACACACACACACACACACACACACACACACACACATGAATGCACACACACGCACTAATTTATTTAATTTTACAAAAATGGTATAGCCCTTAAATTTTTTCTTCATTTTCTCCTCTCTGGTTCTGTGTATGTACTGTAATTATACAGATATTTGGTAACACTGCAATCAGGTCTGATGCTTAGTATTTCCTAAATCAATAGAAGCTAAGCTAAATCTAGTTGAGTATTTGGGACAGAACTCAGTCATCTCCTTCCCATATTAACCTTAAATTTTGTACACAAAACATTGCTGTTTCAGGAAGCATTTTTTCTTTAACCTGATTATATGAGTATTTGACTCACTGATTTGCAAATTAGTTTCCTTTCAATATACTTATTTAAAAGCTACAAATTTCCTCCAACTATTGTTTTAGGTACAGCCCATGAGTTTTATTTAATTACACTTTTTTCTAATCACTTTCTAATTTCCTTTGATCTATGAGTTAACCTGCCTCCTATGTGTGTATGTATGTATATGTATATATGTTCTCTAAATAACTTAATTGTGGTTTATTTTTAGCCTAATCCCATTGTAGGTGGAGAATGTGATCTATGAGAATCACTGCTACAATTGTGTTGAGGTTTACTGATTGATTCTTTATACAATAAATTTCATAAATATTTCACTTGTGCTTAAAATGAAATTTACCAATTTCAGATACAGTAATTATATTTTTCAATGCTCTATGTATTTTGCTCACTTGTTTTGAAACAAAAGCTCACTGTATAGACGAGGCAAGCCTCAAATGAACAGTCCCCCTGTTTCAGCCTCTATAGTGCTAAGAGTACAGACATGGGGGGGCCCCATGCCCATGGACTCGGGATTTTGAAAGGCTGCTTATGGCACTCTAATATTCCATAAGATTTGGGTAATACTGGTTATCTAGAGGACATGAGGGAAATATGACACAGGCCAGTGCTCTGTGTCCTCCCTTCCCAACTATGGAAAAATGAGCAGAAGCTTATAGATCCTATGACTATCCCCTAATTGTTCATGAATAGCACTTGGCTGTTACGGGCATATGCTGAGCAAGGAGAGCAACAAAGAGGCCTTAGAGATTGCATCTTCTGAAGCAGCTTTTTAAGAATCACATGCAACACACTACAAGTTTCTCAATTTCTCAAGCTGGGAGATATAGACCTGAAGGGTCTCTGGCCTGCTTGCTTTACCCAAGTTCCTGCCTCCTTCAAACTGGGAGTCTGCTGAGCTCAGAGCCAAGTCTGGACCATAGTGTCTGCCACTGTTGGAAATACTGGAAATGTTAACCCAAGCTTATGCTCTGGGAACTCCATTTGGAGACAAGAAAGGGGCTTTGAATACAGGGTAGGGTGCAAGTTGAAAAAAATCTAGATTCTGCTCTACATCACAGTAGGAGCCCGAAATCCTTCTTGGGGCAGAGGAGGGGTAACTTCTGATCAGAGGAATTGGGGTTTTCCCTGGAAAAAATTGACTGACAGGTGAGAGCAACCTCTTTTTAGAAAAGTAAATCTTTTTCTAGAAATCCATTCAGACTTCCACAGGAGTTAGGCTTAAACAAAACAATCTTGAATTCCTTCCTTACCTTGTATCCCTGATTCTACACTGAGTAGAACACACCTTATTGGGCTACTTTATTTGCAGGAAGATCTGATATGTCAATATTTAAACAGAGGGATTTCAAGTTGTTATTCTGATGTCCTTTGGTGTGATATTTCCTTTGGGGAGAAAAGGCAAACCTGGATGCTATACTAGATCTAAACGGAAGAGCAGAGAGGTCTGTAGGTGGCCCCTTATTCCAAGCATGAATTTATTTTATGTCAAATCAAGTTGTTGGGAAAAGGAGACAAAGTACAGCTTAGCAATGGCACATTGATGCTAGGAAGAGGTTGCACTTCAAGCTACTCCTGGGAAGGGATCCATTAAACAGCACCCTTCTCGTTCCCTGGCTTGAGAAATTGAAAGACCCCCGTGGGGAGACCCCCACTTAAATCTCGGGAGGACATGCACCCAAGGAATCACGAGAGACTGTCTTGATATAAACACATGAGGCAGTTTAATATCGGAGCACTCTGGATCGACACATATCTCATGCAGGAGATAGAGGAATCAACCACGAGGCTCAGGGGTTAGGGGTTTATATAGGGAAAAGGTCTGAGGGAACAAAGGAATTGGTGTGGCTATACATGATTGGCTAATTTTAAATATCAGCTGGTGTACGTGCAGATCAGGGCGGAAAATTCTTAAGGGTGGTAATCTGAGTCAACAGAGCATCTGGCTGACCTTAAACCATATCTAAGAGGACCAGATGACCCATTACTCAGTTAGGTCGTGCCAGGGACCACCCAGACATATCTTTGCATGCTTTCTCCTCCACATCTTCCTGGCCTGCTAGTTCCTAGAATGTCCCAACAGCTCCCCTGCCCCTGCCCAGACCCATCTGGACATGCTCGACCTTAGTCCACTGTGTTTTCCTCAAACCTGCAATTTTCTCATTAGCCAGCACAAGTCTTAAATTTAACTCTTTCAAAATAAGTCACAGAGCCAGACAGGTGAGGATCCAAACAGCAGCCTCCTGGTGTGGCACAAGCACTGAGCCATCAGGGAGGATACCAAGTTCGAGAGCAGTGCAAGGGCCATGCTACATCAAGCTCTCCTACATTTTCCAACTATATTGTCAGAAGGTCCAAAGTCCTGAGAGATAGGTTGCTTTTGTGTGGTGATGAAGGAGAGGGCACGGGCGCTTTTGTAAAACAATACATAATTCTTGTGAATTGCGTCATTCAGTGAGATTGTTCTGGATGTGTGATGATCTGAATTCATGGCTTCCTCTAGGGAAGGGAGAAGAAGCACATTAAGTCCAATGCTCCTTCAGGAGACATAGGTTAGAATAGCATGAGCTCCCTTCGCTGATCACATCATGGAGGAAACCGCTGTCTATCTCCAAAACAGCCATCTCCCTCCTGTTACGAAGCCACCAAGACTCAATTATGGGGCTTTACTCCAATGACTTTATTTGATTTAATCATTTCCAGTGGCTCTGCCTCTACACACAGTAGCTGGATTGAGTTTCCACCCTCTTGATATCATTAAGATGTTAGGCATTAAGTTTCTAAGCCTCTGCAGAAGTTCTGGGACAATCATATGTAAACCACAACAGGCTCTGTCAGTTAGAATAATTAGCTTAATTCCAGCAGCCAGTGTCATCAGAATCTTACGTTCCTACTGGCCCCATCTCGGCAACTGCCCATCAATGGCAGCCTATGGCCCTTATCCAACAACCTTGCCCCCTTCCCCCCAGCTTGCATTCCACTTCTCCCAGTCTTTGGGCTCTGGATTCTGCACTACATCCCATCCCACCACAGCTACCCCATCAACAAGAAGAAGAGGCAATACCTAGTGGCTCAAACAAGCAATGTCCAGTCACTGCATTGCCAGATTCGAGAGCCAGGAGTACTGACCATACCGAAGGCAGGTAGCAAAGCTGCTGGGCATGCAAACTTGTCTGGATGCCTAGCTTCAGAGTAGAAAAGCAGACTTATTTCCAGGCTCCACAAACCAGCTGGCAATCCCTGTGCCAGCAAGGGACAGGTGCTATGGTTTCCGCAGAGCTCTGCAGGCATGGCACCCAACCTTTTTCTTTCTATCTACTTCACTCTTATTTAAGCATCACCCACTCTGCATCTGGAAAGACAGGAAGTGCTTACTACATGGAAGTCATTTTCATGTTTTTTAACAGGAGGTTTTCTATAGGTATGTAAAATGTCCCTTAGGGAACAACCTATGCATAACAGTCCTCCACCCGCACAGCTCCATAGACATCACTACAACAGCTGACTCCCAGCCCTGGAAAGTAGGGCTCCTCCTTGACTGAAACTTGACTGCATTCTCAAGGTAAGGAGTGTGAACTAATCAGTGTCTCTTCCCTGCAAGTGACTGACAACCCTGCTGTGGTCGGTACTTTACTGGCAGCTGGGTCACCAGGGACTCTTCTAGTTGAAACCTCACTTTCTCTCCTCTTCCTAGTGTGATCTTGCTTCAGTAAGATGAAGGCAAGTCGCAGGGCTCTGATCACTCAGGCAGGAGACAAGGTACCTTTACACTGAAGAGTGGAAACATCTGAGGACTCACATGCAAGCATTTCTCTTGATCTCCACCCGCTTTGTTTACAGCCTTCTGTGGATGAACTGGGAAGAGCCATATTTACACATGAATGGTTTGGGCAGTAGGCTACCTGAGCTTTGTGAGCAAGGGTAGGTGACTCAACTTCTCTGAGTCCTGTATTTGTTATTTTTAAGTAGGGACAATGATAATTCCACCTATGCTCTGGGGCTTAGATAAGGCAGGAGGCTTGTAGAGTGCCTGGCAGAGCCAACGTCTGACTATCATTGTTGTGATTATAAAAAGATAAAGAAGTATAATATTATGCTCTATGGGGGTGTGGTGAGGTGTAGGGGAAGGGAATGTCTCAGCAAGCCCATGCCAAAGCATCACTTCCCCCGGAGGGACCAGTCACACGATGGTATAGCATAGAATAGAGTTTACTTAGGGGATGGGGAGAAGAGTTAAGAGGGTAGTAGAGGCAGAGAAAGGCAGAAAGAAAGAGAGAGTAGAGAAGTAGGGCCGGCCAAGACCACTCAAGAGAGAGGGGAAGGGAAGGGGAGCAAGGGGGCAAGAGGTAAGGGAGAGAAGCAGGAGTAAGAGAGAAGAGGGGGCAAGCAGCCCCTTTTATAGTGGGCCAGGCCTAAGTGGCTATTGACAGGTAACCATGGGAAGGAGCATACCTGGCTGTTGCCAGGTAACTATGGGGTGGAGTTTAGACAGAATACCAACAATCATTATCATCAGCATTTTTGGGGGACTCTTAGAAAGCTCCCAGCACTGTTTTCCCTCTTTACAAGAAAGTTTTGGATAACAGTGCTTTGGGAAATTTCAGAAATGTTTTTTCTCTAAGTTCTAAGATCATCATATTAGCATATACTGTAGAGAGTATAGCAGCTAAACTGAAGAAGATAGGCTGCCAAAGGACCCACTAGGAAGCTACTGTGGCCACAAGAGACAAACAAACAAACAAACAAACAAACAAACAAACAAACGGAACAGAAAGTAACAATCCATCAAGAAAGTGAAGTCTCCTCAACCAACTAGAGCATTGGAGAAGTGACTATGACGTATTGGCTCTTGTGAGAGGCTCTCATTAGCCAGTGACAAGCACTGAGTGACTGCTACATGCTAAACATTAGCATCAGGGTCTCCTCATCTCTTGGAGACCAGACACCCAATGTCACTCCTGGCTTGACGGGGAGACTCTGATGCTAATGTTTAGCATGTAGCAGTCATTCAGTGCTTGTCACTGGCCAATGACAAGGTCACAACACAGCTCTTGTAATGCTCTCCCCTTAGGAGGCTTCAGGGGCACCAGTTGTCCCCTAAGTGTACCCACCCTCTGGCCAGGAAGTGGCAGGAGGCTGTAGAGAAGGGGAGGGAAGACCCGCTGATCCTGAAAGGAAGAGACTGGCACTTTGTGCTGGGACAGGTTTGATGGTTTGACTTGGGAGATCATCCAGTCTCTGCAACACCTGCCCAATGCGAGTCAGCTACACAGTGGAAATCTGTCCTGTGCCATAGGTGTGCCCTCCCCCCAGCCTGGTGCAGGCTGATCCAGACCTTGCTCTGCCACAGTCAGCTAGCCCACCTAGGGTGGAGCCTTCTGACCTAGGAGAAGTCTATTGTCCTGCCACTTCTGCAGCTTCCTGAAAGAAGCCACCACTTGCTGACTTACTGAGCCTGTCTGCCTGACGAGTTCCTGACAACCAACAAGACACTGATGAGGCAGGGAGGGATTCTGGCATCGAGGGGGATAGGTCTCCTCCCTATTTATACTCAGACTCCTGAGTAAATGTTAGGCCTTGATCAGAAGCCTGTTTTTTATTCTTTTCTTGCCGTCCTCCCATGTAGCCCCATCTCTCCATTCAGGGAACTCAGGTGACGGCTACACTTAGGAACCAATTTAAAGTCACATTGTTAAAGTTGTCCCAGGCTATATTCTCCAGAAAACCGATGCCCAGATGGAGTCTGATTCTCCGGAGTCCCGCTCAGGCCAACCTCTTTGGAGAAGAATGTCACGTGAGCAGAGAGAAGGATGAGGGGTGCTGTCCCACTGGAAGCCACAGTCTACCTGAAGTAGCATTCGGAAGATGGATGGACCCTTCCACAGTTACTTGTGTTGTGGAGGGGTTGGGCTTTCATATTTCTGCTTTACTCAGTCTTTTGAGGCACCACCAAGAAAAGGAACGTAACTTTAAGCAAGCCCTTTAGGTAGCTGACACTCTGCCAGTGAACTGTGAAGCAGTGGGAGGCAAGACAGGATACAAGGGTACAAGGCAGGATACAAGGGTCTGAGGCAGGAGCGTGACTGCTGGCCCAGCCTTCCTCCTTGGTCTCCCAACAGTTAGAATCTCCAAAGGAAGGTGTATTTTTTCTAGAAATCTCCACTGGGGTTTTCAGTTCCATTCCTCTGCAGCTGACAGTGCACAGGAAACAGGCATCCAGACTGAGTGACACCCCACGTTCTCCTCAGGGCCTCTGTGATGAGCAACTAGAGTAAATGTCAGTATTCTATTACGGGAAATCAGATTTAGAGAGATGGGAGTTCCTTCCTCCTGCCCTTTCCAGAAGAATGGATCAAATTACCATGTCTGTGCTCCCGTGTGTGTGTGTGTGTGTGTGTGTGTGTGTGTGTGTGTATGTGTGTATCCCTCTCCCTCCCTCTCTCACTATTCCCCTCTCCCCCTCATCCTCCTCCTTGTCTGTCTGCAGCTCCTCTCCCTCTTTCCCATTCCCCATCTCCTACTGTTAGCAGAGCTCATCAGAAACAGAGGGTTTTGCTCTTTATATTGTCAGAAAGTTAGAGTGGGTTCCAAGCCAGGCTAAAGAGAAGCCATTCTTACAGTGACATCCTGCCTCTGGTTCTAGCCTCTTGCCTACGTCTTATACCGACCTCTTAACTTCCTGTCTTGAAGTCTATCTCCTAGTCTCACCATACGTAACAAAAGAAACTGTATGACATCATCCTCCGAGGATATCTTTAGGAATATAGAATGCCTTCAGTGTTCCTTTGGACATAGAAAAGTAATTTCTCTCCTGTCTGTCCAGAGGCAGCAGGCACACAGAGCCGACTCACCCTGCCTCCTGAGAGCCTTTGAGATGATGCCTTATTCTGAAGTCTGTGTCCCTTTTCCAACTTTGAAAGCCACTATCTCCTAAATAGCTGTTGACATAAATTTGACACATTTTTGCAACCCAGTGAGAAAGATTTGTAGGGGAATATCTGATACACAGAAGGCAGAAGAAGAAACCACATTTCTTTCCAACTTATTTCCAGAAACATCTGAGAGAACTTAAGTGTTTCTGTCCTGCTGGGCCTGTGGAAGGTTTGGAGTTGGCCCTAACATATTTGTCCATCACTCTTTGGGTTGTCATGTGAAGCTTAGGAACTGCTTAGAATTAAGATTCAATATGAATAAAATAGAAGAGAGTCTTACAGAGACAACCAGTTATGTTGAAGTGTAGTTTAAGATGTTATAAAGCTGGGGTCTAGAGTACAGCTTATCAATAGCATATAATGTGCATGTTACACATATACAAATACAAACATACACACTCACACACACACATATACTAACTTAGAAATGGATGCAACTCTTTACTGATTCATTAACTTAGTATAGTCTCTAAGAACTGTAATTGTGAAGTTGGGATAACTGTGATAATGTTTATTATACTTAAGCTAATTACAATCTTATCTGTGATTTACACTGTCCAAGATACAAATAACAAGGTTTGTAGCATATACAGTCAACCTTCTGTTTCCACGCATTCAGCATTTGAAGAATGAAAATATTAGGAAAATGTTAACGTGTATGCTGGAATTGATGGAACATGCCTGTAATCCTAGCAGTTAGCAAGCAGAGGTAAAAGGATCTTGAGTTCAAGGACAACCTGGGCTACATGTTGAGTTTGAGGCTAGCCTGGGGTACATTGTCAGATTCTATCTGAGTAAGAATTGTGTACTGAGGGGGCTAGAGAGATGGCTCAGCATTAAGAGCACTGACTATTCTTCCAGAGGTCCTGAGTTCAAATCCCAGCAACCATATGGTGGCTCACAACCATCTGAAATGAGACCTGATGCCCTCTTCTGGTGTGTCTGAAGACAGCTATAGCGTACTTATAATAAATAAATAAGCATTTTTTTAAAAAAAAAAACTTTCAAAAAAAGAATTGTATACTGAAGATAGAAACTTCCCATATCACTATTTCATAAACACTATCACAAAGAATCTATTTCTATAGTATTTACATTTTTTTAGGTATTATAAGTAACCTAGAGATTCTTAAAATGTAGGAGATGTGGATAAGTTATATACAAATGTGATGCCATTTTATGGGAAGGCCTTATGCAAGCCTGTGGATTTTGATATCCATGGGCATGGAATTCTGGAAGTAATCTCTGTCAGACACTAGGGATGACAGCATTCGTAAAAGGAACAAAGTTCAACCAGATGAAGCTTTCTGAGTTTTAGAACTCAAGCTCTCAGGCGCCCCAAATCCTCCCTAGACTGTGGACTGCCAAAGGGCTCTGTCTTGAGCTTTAAAAAGTCACCAGTGAAGTATTGTCTTCTACCAACGATGCCTGGGCCATAATGGCGCTGGCTGTGGCTCAGAGACCCTTTGCTGGAGCCTAGCGGTTAAGGTATCAGATCACGTCCTTGATGGCAAATGGTTTCTCCTGACCTCTCACTTGGAAAGGAAAAAACCAGTTTCTTCTGTAGCTGGACAGTGAAGGCCTGATCAATGTATGGGAGGAGATGCAGCATGTGTCTCTAGAGCTGGGAGGATCTGGTGGATCTGACCTTCTATCTAGAGACAAGAGCGAGGTGGTTCTGGTCCTTTCTGGCAGTCTCACCAGCCCTAGAGTGATCTCTAGGTAGTGTGACATTCATGGTCATGCTGTGGAATCACTACTCATGGATCTTCTGTAATGGACCCAAGGAGTTTCTGATGCCACATGAGTCTCCCTGACTGTATAGAGTTGGCACTGGGAAGAGAGACCAGGAGACATCAGTGAGAAGGACAAGCAATAGCCTCTGAGGGACCTGACCACAGAGAAGCCTGCCAGGGCCTCTATGTGAGCAGTGCTCCTGGAGAGCCAGAAGTCCACAAAGCATGTGCTCCCGGGAGGGGGAACCAGCCAGTATTTAAGAGGCACTTCTGAGGATCAATCAGGGGAGATGTGCTGACTTCGCAGGAATAGCCTAGGAATGTCCCTCCTATGAGTTTCTCCTGGCACTGGCATTTCCCCCTTTTGTAGGGTAGCCCCCTCCCTGGTCACTACAGGGTTTAATACACTCCTGCATGCAGGATTCATACATTTTTATTCTGAATCTTTGCAGTGGTTTGGAGTCTTGGAGCTCAAGCACATCTTCCCAGCAGGTCCCTGTCTACCTTGAATTCTCATGACACGGGAGACAACTTGATGTGTCTGGCCCCGTGAATGCTTTACAACTCCAGACACTAAGTTCACGTGAACAGTTGTCTTGTTGGATGAGGCTGCCCACAATCACTGCATGCCAAAGGAGAGGCAGAGGTGTGCTGGGGGTTGGATGTGAAGGGATGAGACAGACTCCCATGTAAGCTGGGCCTACAGTACAGCACTCTCCTGATCAGGAATCTAGTGCAGGCCATAAAGATGAAGCGTGGCTGGATTTTCCTACTTCCCTTGAAATTTGTCCTCAGCACTTGGCAGCAAGAACAGTGCCCTTGGGCAACACAATCCATTTCTTCTGATTTTGAGAAATTTCTTCCCCCGCATTGAGGTGATGTCTTGTGTAGCTAAGGCTAGGATAAAGTTACTATGTAGCTGAGGATGACTTTGAACTCCCGATCTCTTGCTACCACTTCCTGAGTACTGGAATTACAGGGATGTGCTGGAATTACACCTGGCCTGACCTTGAGATACTTCTGACAAAGGAAACGCTACACTGGTGACAATAGTTACAAGGGGCATGGGGCAAACTGTGGCTCTCTTCTTGTTCTTGTTGCCTTCTCTGCTTTAGCAGCTGAGCTAAAGCTTGGGTAATAGGTTCAAAAATGCAAGGAGAATCGAGAGCAGACTCCTCAGGCTCCCTCAGCCTCTGTCTTGCTATTGCTGTGGAGGAAATGTCCATCTTCCCACCAAGAACCTGGCTGGGGACATGTGGTGGCTTAATTCCAGAATGGCTAGTGCCATTCTCATTGCTCCAAGAAAATTTATAGGCTCAGAGTGTCTGATTCCAAAGCCCAGACAGCTAACTTTACAGTGAGGCACAGCCGTATGTGCTCACCTTCCACATGGCCCCTGTACCCTCAGTCATGAATTCCCCAGTGCAGGACTCCATCTCTTCTCCTTCTGCCATGCAAACTGGAGACAGCCTGGCTACAGCCTCATGCAATGAGCTATTCATCAACCATGTGATACAAAAAACCCTCTCTTTTCCCAGACTTATAAAGAAATTCAACTTGGCCTATCATACCTGAACTCTCATGAGAGCCCTTGTATACTGTATACTTAAACACTGGAGCCTGAACTGTCATCAGAGTCCTGGTATATTGCCATCTGTACATCCATGGCATTAGTAACACTTTGAATATCCCTTATCCAAAGGCACGGAACACCTCAAGCCCAGAACCCAAAACCTTTTAGCCAGCATGTTTCTGTTGGGATAGTTAGAAAGGGTAGGACTATGAACATGGAAGTGATGTATGTGGGGGCTCTGTGAAAGCAGAGGTGGTTGGCATCACAAGTCAGCAGCTTTCTAATCAGGACTACACACTCAACCTTCAACACACCTCTGCATCTCCTTTGGCATGTAGGACTTTTCTGACCAGGAGTCCTCACAAGCTACAGAAGGCATTGTGTCTGTCAATGAAGGTCATGTGACTTTCACTGCAGACCTACTGTGGTAGTGCCTTTTCCATCTAGCAAGTGCGGAGAAGAGTAAGCAACCATCCTTCCAAAGTCATCTTGAGTTAGGATTCTGACCAGTGAAACTGAAAGTAGGGGACTCCTGAAAAATCAGGACCATGCTGAGGGCAGAGATTTCCTGTTGTATTTCTTCTCTGAGAACCCAGGGCTGGGTGGTCAATGGAGTTTTAAAACAAGTAATCAGCAAAAGTGAGCCGACCACAGGAGAGGGTCAAAGTCACGGCCATGTCTTGCCTTTTGCATACTGTTCTTCCTGATGAGTCCAACAACCCATCCAGGTCCCTCCTCAGGTTTTCTAGTTGCCAATTTTTCATTGAAAATTCACTTCTAATGTATGGCTGACAATTAATCCAAACTGGCCAAGCCAAAAAAAAAAAAAGTTTCCAATAAAGCCATGTAATGTAAGCATCTTCTGTTTCACTCTGAGATGGGTGTGAACACCCTGTCTACTCTTAGCTCAGGCTTTGCATATTGTACAAGCAGAAAAACAAAACCCATGCAGCTCCACACTGGGCGAGGATGCCAGGCTCTTCCTAAGGCTTTCTTCACATAAAGGCCTTTTGATTTGTAGAAGCCTCTGATCTCCAGCCTTCCAATCGGGGTCCTGCAGCTGAAGACTCTCCCAGCGTTTGATTCCACCGCGTTTCTAACTGAAGACTGCTGCTCTTCACTGGACTTGTCAAGAGGTTTAGGAATGATGGGTCCTACAAAGTGGCCTTTCCTCCTGGGCTCTTGGGGATTGATGGATGAAAAGTGACAGGGTATGGAGGAATGTATCCACACTCCACTCTCTTTGAGGAATAGATGCTGAGATGAGTCTACAGAGATGCTTCTAAAGATCCTATAAAGGACTGTGCCGAAGGGAATCAGAGGCAGGAGATACCTGTAGCGCACATTTACAAACTGATAACCACCATGAAAGGAGCCTGGGAAGAAGCAATGGAGATCAGGTAGGCAGACATTCAGGGCAGGAATACAGTTAGTCTTGCTCTTCTATTTCTCTGGGTCCTTGTCTGCCTGCAGTACCCAGTGACAGCTCCTTGCTCTGACCACATCACAGCTTAAAAACTGACAGTGGTTCTTACTGCAGAGGCAAGCTCCAGCTCCTTGATCCAAAACCACAGCTACCCAGCCCAGTCTTCTCCTACTCTGACACCCCAAGCATAGAATGGGTAGCAGGTGTACCCTGCTGGCAAATTTGATCACTATTGACTCTATGACTGATCACAGCACTTTGTATACTTTCCCATTTCTCCCTATGACTCAATCTGAGGCCAGATATGTTTTAAGGGAGTGGACAGAGCCACCACAAAGCTCCGTTATGTCTGCCTGACTTCTCTGGTCCTCACTCAGAAAGGTAACAACTTGCTGTCTCCTTTGTGATGCTGGCCCAAGCCTATGTATGCTTTCTCTGGTCCTTTGTACTATTTTCACAGTTTTTCTGAAGGTGTCTCCCTTCTGCCATATAGCCGCTTCCTGACTCAAAGGCATTGCTTTCCCTCTTCTCCATCTCCCTCCTGTGGCAGCTGCCAAGACGCTCAGCTTCTCGGATGTGTGCTTTCCCTTTTAAACGCTAATAAACTCGTCCTTAATTATAATTGTCTTCAAATAATAATACAGTATACCTAAGAATTAGACACAGTCCCTGTCCTTAGAAAGGTGCCACTTCAAGGTTTGTATAAATGTCACTTTCTGAGACTTCCAGAACATTCCAAGTTGGGAGGCAGGGAGGACTGACGTCTTCAATAGGGTCTGCTTATTCCAAGTGTGGGCTTAGCTGGGCCATGGGTCTGCTGACCAAACCACCCAACAGCCTGCAGGTCCACACCTATTTCTGTTTTACCCTTCTCCCAGTTCAGCACCAACATGGGTCTGGTCACGTCTGCTCTGGCCACATCTAAATAGATTAATCTTCTGTCTTACGATGAGGTCATATGATGAAATCAAGCGGCACAGTCTTTAGGACTGGAACTCCCTCCCAGGTAAGTTACCCAAGCAAAGGGAGAGGATGAAGCAAAGAGTGACACCACACAAGCCCCATCTGTGTTGCTGGTCCTCCTCCCCCAATCCTCAAGCACCCAAGCCAGCACCACTCACATGACCTTAAACTCATGAAGCTGGGTACACACAAAGAACTCTGTGACCTTCTAGGAAATTTCATCTGTGTTCCGGTACAAAGTGCAGACTGTGGAATTATCAAATTATCTTTATTTTGAAAGTAATAATTTCTAGATTATATGATTATCTGTGGACTGTGATTATTCTAAATTTTAGTAACAAGCTGCAGGCTCACAGCATAAGTCAATCGTAACACAAGAACTGGAAGAAGTCAAGTCCCACTTGTAAAATCATTTTATTGGTATAAATATACATATGAATAAAATACTTTCAGCTTGTAATGTAAGTGAATATATGTGAGATGTTTTATAAAGAGTAGTAGATTTTTTTTTTTACAGGTGCCAAAATTTTCTTTTAAAAACCACACATTAAAAACTAATAAGCAGACAGAAATTAAAGGCCTTCAGAAACATGAATATTCATAAGACCTAATTCCAATCAACTATATACATGAATTTGGGCTTCTCACACTCTGTTCTTAGTTGTGCTTGCTGATGGTCTGCAAATATTACCAACCAAGTTTTAAATGTACAATTCTACATGGGGAAAGAAATGTTCCACAAAACAATGTAAGAATAGTGCCCAAGATCTAATATATATAATTTATACAAATTATTTATTAGTGTGCTCTGTTAATATAATTACAATGTGCAATTGCATACATCAAGAATAAATTGCTCTATCGATGTGTGGGTCTGACACAAACACACCCTGTAGCACCCCAGAATCTCCTGGATAGTTACTTGGGTGTGAGTCCAGTTACTTCATTAATTTCCAAAAACAACTCACCATGCAGGGCAATGTGTAGCTGCCTCAGAGAAATTCAAGTAGGGCCCATGGAATAATTGCTGGCTTTTTGTTGAAGGCATAAGAAACAATGTTGAGAAATCAAATGTCAAGAATGGGGAAAGATCAAAAGAGTGTGTGTGTGTGTGTGTGTGTGTGTGTATGAAAAAGAAGAAAAGGAGAGAAAGAAGAAAGCACCAAGAGAAGAGAGAAGAGGTACTGCCCTGGCTCCTCTCTGAGGGCTGAGGAGAGCACCCTGCATGGGAAGGCTTGGGGTGGGCACCATTACACAAAAATAAACTCTTTTTCTGCCTCTTCTCCAGAGTCACTGGATTTGCTCCCTTGGTGGCCATCTTTGCCTGGGGACCGTTGCTTCTGTTCTTGATACTCCTGGGCTGGGCCCCAGCTTCTCCTTGAGACTGAAATCAGAGGGCAGGGAAGAGGAACAGTTTATTGACAAGGCAATAACAATACCTGATGAACAGTTGGGTGAGGGGAGGAGCCATGAGAAGTGGGGCTGGGTGTGGCCATGATGGACTATTTCAGAAACAAACCTGCACTAAGCTTTGGCACACTCTAGACAGAAGTTGAGGACAATCCGGTGAAGCCACAGGCAAGTGGACACAAGCACAGACATGGACAAGACCAATCTATGATGGGCTGAACCCCACATAGATGTGGATGAGAAGCGGAGGAGGAGATGGTAGGCAAGCAGAGGGAGAAGCCATCAGGAGTCACCGAGGCTGCTCTGAGTCAGGTGGCCTCCATAGCCAAGACTGCCCCTTCACATAGCACAGACGACAGGGCACACGGAGGCTTGCAGAGGTGCTGACTGGACCGTGTTCCAATGCCATGCCTCCGGCAGATGGCTGAAGGCTGGTTACTCAGACAGACCTTTCTTTCTATGCCTCATACCACCTGTGCTTCACTCCCTACAGATGAAGTCTGTGACAAAGCACTAAATAATGCCTGTGACAGAGTCAACCCTGCAGGTAAAGTATCCGTTCCTATTGGCTGTTTCTGACTGGTAACTGCTAATCAGTATTCTGGGAGGGTTCACATAGCACTGAAGGCTGAGCTTGGTTGGAACTGGTTTGTTGTTATAGATCTAGAACTTTCTGCTTCATGTCTTGTGCTCTTCCCAATTACACAGGTAGGTTTTGTCTATTTTGCTCATGCTACCTACATCACACCTGGAAAAGAATTGGTTCAAAGGCTAAACTCCAGTGATATTTAATAAATATTACTCCCATATCTATTGCAGAGCTGCCACCTTAACTAAAAAAATACCAAACCCACGCCACGTGGAAAGCTGTTTAAACAAAAAGCATAGCTGCTCTGATACTCAAATCCCAGGAATCCAAGCAGGAATAGTCTCCAGTCCTGGGAAAAACACATGGACACATGATGCACCCGCTGCTTCGATTACTTTGATATTTACACTAGATTAAAAAAAAATCCTCTTGCTAGGGGTCCTGTGGTTTAAATGATTACCTCAAGCTAGTGTTTCAGGAAGGGACAATCAAAACCTATGCATAAATATATCAAGAACCTCTTTCGAATTTAGTTGACATGGTCAGATTCTAGCTTTTAACAAAAAGCATTGTGACTTTCAGTTAATAGCATTACATTGAAATTATCCAAAATCTTGGGGGAGGGGGAAGGAAACAACTTTTCCATCCCATTATAAAAACAAGAATTAAGTTATTTTAAAGATTTGATGTGTATGTGTGTGTGGACACATGCAAGTGTCCATAAAGACTAGATTTATTGTGAGCCACCTAATACAGATGCTGGGAGCCAAACTTTTGACTTCTATAATACTGAACATACTGAACCGTTTCTCCAGTCCCTTAAAATTGTGTCTTCTTTTAGACAGTAGCTTTCAGCAAGTTTTCAGAGAGGGCTGAGACGTAAGAAACAAATAGTTGCTTTTAAATGCTTTTATTGAAAGAAAAAAAATCTAAATGTATTTGTGTGATTGGTCCTTTGGAAACAATGATAATCGAAGTTTGGATAAAAAAAAATGTCTCTAAATATTTTGCCCTTCATCAGAAAATGAATTTGATGTCCACATTCATAGAGTCCTCAACCTTCCGATCCTTCACAATACTTTTTAACTTCCTGGAAACACAGTCTAAATCCATCTTACGTGGAATGACACAAAATACTTTCTAAATATGAAGACATTCAAGAACCAAAAATTTATGCCAGGCAAGCCCAGAGATAACCCCATAGGTCAGGCCATACCAATAAGCATGAATGAACTCTAGAGAGATGCATGATGGGCATCTCCTTGGAAAAGGCAGCCTGTCTTCACGGGAACTGACCTTCTGAGGTGATACTGGGCTTCTGGGTCCTCCAGGTTAGGGAACTGGGGGTAGGGGTAGGGGTAGGGAGAAGCCAAATATGGCAGTGGGGAGGAGGGGACAGCAAACATCACCAAGTTAACCCTCTCCTTTCTGGTTGCTAACACAGAGTCATACTTGGCCATAAAAGTAAAAACCACAATGGTGACTAAGAGGCAAAAATAAGAGTTTCAAGAAGGCTATGCATGTCACTAGATAGGAACACTGAAAATACATCCTAGAACAGAGTGGAGCACAATAGTAGAGCCTGTCTGAGGCCTTGGGTTTGATACTTAGGACCAATGGGGGAAAGGTCATTCTAAACACATTCACTTTCATTGATTAAACTGTGATTTTATGTGAAAAGGACCCTAGTAGCATCGGGCATGTTCTTCATATTGGATGCAGGCAGGCAGGAAGAACCAAACATAGAAACTGAAGGACTAAGCTCAGCATCCTACTGGTCTTCTAACCTATTCAATCCCGATCCTTGACGCAAACAACTTTGTCGAAGGCATGTTCTTTGTTGAGTCAATTTTCAGCCCTTAGGGAAAACATCTATTTAATTGCATGCCATTAAGATGCCAATTGCAGTAGAGGTAAGAATGCTAGGGTGTCCAGATGTATGAGACTGGCTATACATGCATTTATTATCATCCCATGTACTATGGATGGATAAAAGATACTCAAGAATATGGACCGAATGGTAACTTATTAAGGAATATGCAAGGAAATACTGCCTTGCATATTCAAATCTTGTCTGAGGTGGAAATAAGTGTTGTAGAGAACCTCAAGCATAAGGTTTTCTTGAATCTGATTCAACTTTGCATATATATATGGAAATTTTAAGCCTTCTGAAATATGCATACAGACTTGGCGTTAGAGATTCAGATGCAGGCTTGGAAATGATCATAAACTCCAAGGAGACAAATATCTACTAGGATAAAACAGGGCATTTCTTTAAAATAATACTCTGTAGGTGGTCCTGCTTTTTAAAGACTTTCTAGCAATAATTGGAAAAATCTCAAACAACTGCTGACATTTTCCTGTAACTTTGTTAATTGTTTTGAGATAGAGTTTTATGTTATTCTCAACTCTCTGTGTAGCTGAAAATGACCTTGAACTCTAGACCCTCCTGGCTCTACCTCCCAAGTGCTAGAATTGTAGGTGTGCACCTCTACAGTTGTTTGCTCCTAAAGAACTCATATAGGGGGAGTAGCAAGCGGAACCTGGATCTGGATCCAGGGAAAGAAAGTCGAGCCAAACACTAGCTCACAGACTGTGAGACCAGGCAAGAGTCTGTGGCTGCAGGCTGGATTAGGGAAGCGGCAAGGGATACAGAAAGGGACTCCCAGAATTGAGTCGTGACACAAAGCCAAACAATAGCATGGCTATTTTCTTTAAGAAAATAGGATAACTGCTAACAAAAATATCACATCTTATCATCAGAGAGGAAAGGACGTGAAATCAGTATCGAAATAGCCACACAATTAAACCACGTCAACTATGATTAAATGTGCAGCATGCTTTGAGAACAATAGCTTCCATTTGTTTCATGAGCCCAAGGCTTGGGGAATTATGAAGGCATGTTTAGTGTCAACGAGATTTCTCTTAAAAGACTTGAGAGTCCAACCCATGATTCTGGCAGTTGCTCTGCTAAACGCATTAAAAACTAACCAGGGACGGTTGAAAAAGCAGAGGCTATGGCGTTCTCAAAGGTGGAGAACAGGCACTAACAAAACAAAACAACACAAATCACTTTAATTGAAGTACCTGTGAAATTTTGGGGGTTCCCCATTTTGAGAAATCAAGGTAGAAAAGCTAATGCAAGATGGTCCCATTTAATCCTACCAAAATTTGACCCAACCCATCACAAGGAGAATGGTAAAGAAACTGCTGAGGTCCCGGGAAAGTCAGGAAAGGGCACAGGGCTTCTTGCTGCTTTCCCAGGAGTGGGTTTATTCCTGTAACTATCCTCTTTCATTCTATGGTTTATTGGCTGATAGATGTGGTCCCAGGGATGGCTTCCTGTGCGCTGCTGTGAATGCTTTCAGTGGTTCTTGGTTTTGCACCAATGGTGCCTTGTTAATAAAAGATGTAAGTGGATCTAATGGGTGGACATGTAATTTTCCAGGATCTAGAAACATACATGTAACCTCAACTGTACTTAATAAAAGACTAGGGATTTTGTCCTATGAAGTCTCAAAAAATAACTCCGTTATTCTTTTACAAATGTAGCTGTACACTGATGTTACTTTCCTATGATTGAAATGAAGAGATTTTTCTTTTTGCTACCATCAGACTACATTTCATATAAAGTGAAGTATTACCACAGCTCTATGATACAAATACATCTACTACAAAGAGAATCACAGTGGAAAGTAAAGCCCAGGTGTGGAATGTAGCTGAGCCGTAGAGATCGCCTGTTAAGCAGGTGCAAGGTCCTACATTCTGTCCTTAGCACAACACCATGTCCATTACAAGTAAAGGACCAATTAAATTGACTTTCTACAGAACAGATGCTACTTGGCCCAGTGAGAATGAATGCCCTACCCTTCTATGATTTATTCTTCTTACTTTGTGCTGTGGGCTATAACTTCACCCCATTATCCAGAGTACCCTGTTATACCTGAGTGCCAGCCAGGCAAAGGGCCACAGGGTCCTCTGATAGCACTGGCTGGTAAGCCAGGCCCTGGATGTTCTTGCTGATGGTGAGCTGGTAGGGACTTTGTGAATCTTGAATCTGTCTTCAGGCACACTTTCTAAACATAACATCAGGCTCACCACTTGATTCCAGAATGCTCAGAGCAAATGGTGTTCATTACACTGGAATGCTCATGTCTGACCACAGGCATCTAAATGCCCTCACATGGTGACCTCTGATAAAGTTTTATGGGAAGAAAAGAGCCTCACTCCAAGGCAGACATTCATTAAGGAGATTTTGCGTAGCAGAGTACGTCAGTTATATTCTTCTTCCTCGGTTTGCTACATTTTCATTTACATGAATTTCGCACTGTGGTCATTGGAATGCATTTTCCCTAAGTCAGCAGCAGTACTGGCTGCAAGATTGCCCTCTAGAGGGTAACACCAGATGTCTCCCCCTTGTGTGCTCACTGGAGAAAAGTTTACCATAGGGCTTAATGGAAGAGACAACAGAAAAGGGGTGTGCTGGCATTTCCAATGAACTGTGTCTTAAGGTGGAAAAGCTAAAATGAATTGGCTTTAAAGGTGGAAAAACTAACAGGTAAGAAGAATCATGTATGTATGTGATCCAAGGTCTGCATTTGACTGGGGCCTTTTTGTTGATCTTTCCTAACAGTGTGGATAACCCCTTAGATCAATGTTCTATAGGGAAATGTACTCCATTGTTGTATGAACTTCTAGCTTAACTCCAATGAAAACTTAATAAAAAAAAAAAGGAAAGAAGATACATGACCCCAAATACATAAATTAACATTCATGCTCACTAAAATTTGAATAGGCAAATCCCTAAGGCAACCTGAAGCTCTCCGTAATCTAGTTTTAGATTTTGATTTAATATTTGCCTCTCTGTGGAGGGACCATCCTGTAAGAATTCAGTCTTCTAAAGGATCTGACCCAGCCCCCACCAACAGCTACTCAATTAAAGCTCGTTTGTTAGTGCCAGATCATCAGCTTCAGGTCAGCGAGGGATGAAAACCGAAGGCTCTAACCATTTGTTGGCTGTGACTTCCTGTACCCAGGTGTATTCACTTCCTCTTCCGCAATGGTGAAGCAGAGTTTTGAAGATCTTTTCCCTCTACTGGAAGGCTTGCCACTGCCATGATCTGAATGCCTTTTGAAATAATCTCCTCTTTGCACTACTGAGGAAAAGGGATCCGTTTTACCCTTTATAAGTAGCAAATACATCAACGTGTTGACATCCCATGTTAAAATGATAAATATTAAAACTTAAATATCAGCTCATCCACCCGAGTTAGGATTCAAAGAACTTAAGAGTGCTGGTCCTGGGCAGATCCACGGTTGTCTACAGAATTCATCAGCCAACATTATGGAAATGTGCAAAATGGGGTGAGCTCTGATCTTGCTCCCGAAACGTAGTAACAAAAATGCCCCCATACTATCATGTTGATTCCAAGATGGATTAAAAAAAAAAATCACATTTACTATGGAATAATCTGAAAGAATTACAGTCATTTACCTGTTTCAGATATTAGTTGGGCACGCTAATCCAGAGGGAAGCAGAACAAGGAAATGAAGTAACCAGTATGAGTAACACACAACAGGAAGAGACAACAGAAAGGCTTCTAGAGAGAAAGGCAGGGCTCGTGAGTGGCTGCCATGTCTTCTACCCCACCAATGACTAGCTAGTTCATTGGCTGAAGTCAACGTCTTACCCCTGTGACATCTGAACACTGTGCTCAGACTTTGTGTATTTTCAGCCTGACATCAGTACAGAGCACCAACACCAAAACTGCCAGTAGTTCCTTCTGGATCCAGACAGGAAAGAAACCCCAGGGAGGGTTCTGCAGTCTCAGTCAACACCCCTCCCCCACCCGTGGATGAGCAGATAAAGCATCCTAGTACTTGCTATTGCTGGGAAGGAGGGTCTGATTCAAACACCTATCCTAATAGGGTTTCTCTGTGCAGCCCTGGCTGTCCTGGAACTCACTCTGTAGACCAGGCTGGCCTCGAACTCAGAAATCCACCTGCCTCTGCCTCCCAAGTGCTGGGATTAAAGGCGTGGGCCACCACCACCCGGCAATACTGGAATTCTTGAGGGGCTGGCTCCCCTGTTTGGAATTCTTCGCTTTTCCACAGCAGCTCTGAGCTTGCTAGTGGTGTCCTAAGTTACTTCCATTGTCACCAGAGGCCCCAAGACACATTCTCACTCCTGATAGCTTTGATTATCTATCAGGGATGTCCAACTTTTTGACACCTGAGTTAGAAACAAAACAAACCCCCAAACCACAAACACCTGCGGAAAGTCCAGTTGCTTCAAGTTAACAGCATTTTGCGTTGAGCTGCAGTCATATCTGCTCTCTGCCAGCTCAGCAGCAGGAGGCGCTCTTGTAGACTGGACACTCCTGAGCAGGGACCATTTTATGAAAGATATTCTACTCAGAGATTTATGAAACTCAATTCTCTGGTCCCACCTACCTCGTTTTGTGTAAATTCATGGGCATTTCAATTGTCTTTAATAAGATGAATGTTCCCACACGTTACAACCCCTTCCTCCATTCCTCCCCACTGAAATCCTCTCGGACATTTTCAAAGTGTTCTGAAAAGCTAAGGGGTGAAGACAGAAGCTGCAGAATGGAAAGACTAGACAAGAAGGGTGCCAATGGGGAGGTACTGAGTGGGAGACCTGGCTGTGAGGAGCTGTTAGCAGCTGAGGTTGCGTTGAATGGCACTCCTAAAGGCTCTTCTCCGTAGAGTGACCCCTCCTAAAGCTCTGGCTGTGATAGCAAGCACAGCATCCATGCCCTCATTGTGAAATGACAACCATGCCCTCATTGTGAAATGACGATCAATACCAGCTCCCTCTTTAGCTTCTTTCACAAAAGTAGTTTACCAGCTTCTGTCCAATCCCCACCTTCATTTGTCTCTAAACAGTAGGAGAGACAGACTTCCACCTATCAGATAAATTTTCAGAATGGAGACAGAAGAGCAAACAATGTTATTTACTTTCTTATTAGATTCCTAAGCCACAAGGATAATAGGCAACGGGGCCTTCCATTAACTCAGCCTAAGACTATTACCAAGAAAAGAAAACGAGCTACCAGAGCCAGAGAGATGACAGAATCCTAAAGTACCAAAATAAATATAAAGTTAACAATGCAGCCCAAACCACGGCAAGGATCTGGCCATGGCAGTTAACTCCGTTTTTATAGTGCATATCTGGGTTAGAGACAGCACTGTACGACACTTTACCCAAAAGTCTACTGTGCATTGGAAATAATAAAGAAAGGCCAGGCATGGTGATTCACTCCGGGTAATCCCAGCACTTGAGAGGCTAAGGCAAGAGATGCCCTGTGAATTTGATTGAAGCCAGCCTGAGTTACAGAGTAAGTTTTAGGCCAGCCACTACATGATGAGACCTCTGCCTCAAAAAACAAACAAACAACAAAAATAAAATAAAATAAAAAGTAAAGAAGTAAAATAAGTAGGAGAAATGAAAGAAACACCATACATGTTACGTGACCCCAGCCTGCCTTACCCTATTCAGTCTGTTTTTGGGGGTGCAGGGGGCCAGCATGCAAATTAAATGCCATTTCCACCTCACTGAATTAGATACCCTGGGAGTGTCTACAAAGGGGCTACATTTCTGAGAAGGTATGACATTTCCTCATGACCCAGAGAGTCCAGTCAGCCCCAGTGTCCCACAGGGCAGATGGTGTGCTTCTGAGCCACGGCAAAGTTAATGGACTTCAGCTGCCCGTCAACTGTGGCAATGGTGATACACTACCGAGGGGGTGCTTTCCTTGGAAATAAGGGGACCTAGACACTTGCTCATGAGCCCTAGCATGCTGGGAGCCAGATGAGAACTTTCTAGCAATTACTCCTGTAGAGAAAATGGGTCTCTGGCTAGGTGGCTTGGCTATTCTCTTCATTCTTCATGAAGTCCTAATGTCAGACATAATGCCAACTCATGTGCCTTCACTGGTTCCCATATTTAAATCCAAGGGATGCTGACTTGAACTCCAAGATAACACTTGAGTCTGGGACTAAGTATTTCCTTTTGAAATGACACTCTTTGGGGAGAATAAATCCAAAGAAAAAAACATTCTTACCTTCCTGGGAGAAGGTCCTAGGACTGGACTGTGAGCTGTTCTGGCCATCGCGCTCCTTATCCGAGGAGACTTTTTTGAGGATAGGTGGAAGGAGGGCAACTTTAGGGGAGCTAGGACCAGATGGAGAGTCTGGGGTGTCTTCTACAGGAGTACAAAGACACAAAACAATCTGTTCTACAACTTGCATTCCAACACACATGTACATACATACTCATATGTACATGTTTCTGCATACATGGAATCCAGTGCTTTAAGAGTAATTTGAAATCAAGGACTTTTAGACCCATCAAGGACTTTGGTTTCTGGACCTACAAGAAGACTAGATGATCTCCTGGGCTAAGAAGGTGTAAAGACAGCCAGGATTAGAATTCTCCATTCTTATCTGAAAGCCAGCATCACTTCACCATATAGGCCAGGTAAATCCTTACAAACACATGACTCATAAAAAAAGAAAAATTATCATAGAATGTTCCCAGCCAAAGATTACTTCTGTATTTCTGCTAAGCGAAGTAATTAGCACTCATGAACAATAGAGAAAAAGTGGTGACAAATAAGAAAAGTTGAAATACATACAGATCTGAATCTATGCTGCAAATATTCAGTGAGCTAATATTTGACAATGAGACTATAAGTAAACCATAGACACAAAGCTGCTGACTGTCTTAAAACGTGCGCTGTATGTAACACAATGCCTTTACCAGTTTTCAGAGCTAGTAAGTCACAACACACATGTACATACATACACATATGTACATTTCTACAGACAAGGAATCCAGTACTTTCAGAGTAACCTGGAATCATGGACCCATCAAGGAGACTAAATGATCTGGGCGAAGAAGGTGTAAAGACAGGCAGGATTGGAAGTTCAGGTTCTCATGGGAAAGGACTTAGGAACTAGGCCCTTTCCCTGCTCCATTAGCACATGGGAATTCTCAAGCCAGTGTGTCCACCTATATGTGTCTGGAAGGCGGCCGGCAGGCAGGCTCTCTTCAGCCTCACATTCTCACTTCTAGTTTCAGAAATAAAGTTATGAGAGGGCCTGGTGACCCCATAATCCCTCAGAATCATCAGGAAGAGGAACTGAGAAGATAGACTTGAAACACTGCAGACTTCTCCAGCCTTATAAAGTACCTATGGGCACAGCTCCTGATGTGCCATGTGCCATCAGATAAATGGCACAGCTGAAAGGGAAAGCTTACAACAGAGTAAGGAATCCAGCTAGCTTTACACCTGGCATTGGCAACGGGGGAGTCAACATTCTCCATAAATTTAGGTTGGATGTTATGGGCTGTTCCCTTACTTCAACAAGAAACACCTGTAACTCCCCCCCTCCCCACAACCACCAAGCCTTCTGTTGGCAAGTTCCTGCTTTTCAGGAACTTAGTCTGTTTGTGACATGTTTCATCCTGTAGACCAGGCTGGCCTGAGACTCACTATGCAGCCCAGGCTAACTTCAAACTCAGCAATTCTCCTGCTTCAGCTTTTCAATTGGAGGATGCAGAGGAAGATAATGACGATATGCTAAGATGGCAAAGGTCTGGCTACATCTCTACCTGTTTCCTAATTTTTCTGGGGAAATTCTAGAGAAGAGGAGGAGAGTTGATGGATGACTCGTCATACTTCATCACGTTACTGATTCTACTTTTGATGGTTTGAAAAATTTTTTAAGAAGGCCTAATATAGAACACTTTTTTTTTTTTTGCATAAAGGAATAAGGCAGAAAGAACTCAACCCCTTCCTAGTATTTTAACATTTTTTTTTCTATAAGACTTTCTAAGTCAGCAAACACCTTTGTAACTGGCCAGAGGATTAATCTATTTGACAGCCTTGGCTGTACCTAGCACATGGCCACATCAGCAATGCACCTGCAGAACACTTGTACCATCTGAAGTCTTATTTTCAAAACAGGCCCATAGTTTGCCAAAATCTGTTCTAAATCTCTGATATGTCAGCAGATATGTTGTACAGCCACTCACTGGCTGATCTCACTGAAAGCCTTTGTCTTTACATTGGCCTCCTGCACTGTCTGAACACCCTGGGGGATGATTTCAGAAGTGAGCCTCTGCTGATGGCCAGAATACTTAGGGTGGTTTTCCTGACATCTGGGGGACTCTTGGGTCCCACCCTTCATATACGGTGGTCCCTTACCAGTTCCCAGGTCCCTCAGGTTTCATGTGTTTCCCAGTTCCAGCTTCCTATTCTCCACCCATCTTTCCTCCCTCCAAGGAGTCTACCCTATTTTACCTACTCTTGCGGGCCACCCTTGGTTAAAGCCAGATCACATCCAGTCTGACTCCCAGACTACTACTCATTCCCTTACCAGGTCGGGAGGCAGTTCTTGGCTTCTGAGGGATAGAAGGCCGGGCTGAAGGGCTGGGCTTAGGGGACTGAAGGAGGGGCTTCGGGCTGGTGGGCATGCTGGAGGAGCTTCGGGACCTACAGCCCCCATCCACTCTGGGTTCAGCTTTGGCATTCTTTTCTGGTGTTCCCAAACCAAAGCGGGCCTCTGGAAGACCTGGTTGCAGTTTAGGCACTAAAATGAGAAGTGGTCCAAAATACATTTTAAACATCAAAAGTCACAGAAACCAATCATTTAAATATAGACTGGTATAGATTATGGTTATCATCTCTCATCATAGATCTTCAGGACAAAAAGCATCCATGTCAGTGGGTTTTAGAGTCAAATGCTACAGAAAGGCTAATTTTCTTCATGGAAACTCGATGACTTGATAACACATCTCAAATGGGTCTCACTGGTCCAGAGACTGCCAGGTAGAAGCCAGAGCCTACAGAGGGGCAGAGCTTGGGGAAGGGATTCCTATAAATGGCCCAAGTCCTCCTTCCTGTTTGTGGAGCCTGCTGGGCTCACTGTTCACTCTGGGACTACCCACTTCAATTTCTCTGTGAAGTGCTTGCTTTGCTTTGCTAAATAAATGGCTTCAATAGTTGGTGTCTCTCCACTGAATTCTTTCCTTCCAGAAGACTAGAGCTGAGAGATGCTTCCAATAAGATGTCATTTTTTAAAATGTTGTACTGTGGAGTTCTATTTTCATATGCAAGTAAAGGTAATTCTTCAGAAGTGTGAAGCCTTTTGGATCTTTCTGAGATCTGACAGGCGGGACAGGCACACCTTCAGGAAATGCCTCAGTTCTGGGCAGTGATCAACCCATTAGGGATCTGGCTACAAGTTGAAGGAAGAAGTCTGTGCGGAGGGTTATGCCCTGATGGCAGGCTTAATGGAGAAAGCAGTTCCTGAAATGTCATCCTATCCTTCCCTATTGACACTACAGTTGCTGTCTGCAGTTAACATGCAGCTGGCAAAACCAGTGAGCATTCTAAGAGGACTTACAAGTTACCCCTAGTTTCTATCCAGTGTAGTTTATCTCCATCTCTTACACCTAAAACTTCAGGGGAACAAAGCCTAGGGGATTCCATTCACACCTGAGTTACAGAAGAAAAGTATTTCCTTCTGGCAATCAATCAATCAATCAATCAATCAAACCAAAAAACTGCCCTCCTTTGATACTCCATATACAGCTTATTGTTCACAACATCATGCCTCGTCCCTTGACCAGAATGCCCACAATTTAGGAATTTGTCAAAAAGAAAAGGTTTGTGTGTGTGTGTGTGTGTGTGTGTGTGTGATTCTGAATTTCCTATATCTGAGAATCAGAAAAAAGAGTGTTCACTAAGATGATGGCTACAGAGACAAGGGTAACACCCCAGGAGGAACTGGGATGGGAAGGGACCAGTGTTTTAGGTTAGAGAGGAGACCCCTGAGCCCTGCTCTTCCATTTGTATTTTTTCAATCACAGGTGAGTCCCCAAATCAGAAGGTGAATGGTTTTCCTCAGGGGGTGCCTCAATACTTCTGCTTACCTGTCGCACCTCCATCTAAACGCTCTGTGTTGCTGGAGACTGGGCTGGCAGGATCCTGGGAGATGACGTCATTGCTGAGCTTCTAAAAATTCAAGACACACCCCCCCCACCAAGAGTACATTTGAAATATAAAGGAAAAGAAACAGTAAAGCAGATAATGAATAATGACTGATAATGGCTCCTGTACTCTGTCACTATTGAGAGCATCATCATCGAAGACCACGAGGGCTTACAGTACCCAAAACATACACAGGAGGGGTAACAATCTAGAAAGATAAAGGATTCCAGGTTTGCTGTCCAGGAAATCTAGTTTTTTGCATGTTTGTGTTTGCTTTTGTTTTGTTTGGAGACTGGATCCCACTTTGTAGCCTAGGCTATGCTAGAATTCACTATCTGTAGTCCAGGCTGGCCTCCAACTCATGATCCTTCTATCTTAGCTTCCCAAATGCTGGGATTTTAGTTATGAGCGTCTAGGAAATCTAGTTTTAAAAGCAACAGAGATGTCAGAGATGGCTCAACAGGTAAAGGCGCTTCCTGCCAAGCTAAAGACCTGTGTTAAGGTGGTGGAGAGACTGACTCCTGCAAGTTTCCCTCTAACTTCTCCACATGCACCGTGGCACATACATACCACAGACAAACATACACACACGAAATACATAAGATTTAAAAGCAATCAAAGCTTTGCCATCCTCGGTGTACCACCCAGGCTTAAGGGCCTTCCAGTACACAAGGTCACCTTTGCCACTGAAGCAGAACAGAGACTTGTCATAAGGAGACAAATGCAGATGACATGGCTCTAGCGCTGGGAATGAAACCCAGGCCCTTACGCATGAGACAGACGCATAACACCTAGCCATACCCTCAGCTCCCAGTGGGATTTTTAAGAATCTGCTGGGGAGAGGAGTTTGTGATGGCCTACGAGGGGCAAGCTATGGCAGTCTGAGGGTAGGAGCTAAAACTAGGGGAAGAAAAAGCAGCTTTCTCCCTCATAGTGCAGAAGGCCATGTTAGAGCAAGGGCCTGAAATACAAGAAGTGGAATCAAAAGTCCAGTGTTTGCATAAAATTCAAGAATCCTATAGATAAGGATGACCTGCATAATCTCTTATTCAACAACCCAAAATGTGGTGTGCTGGTTCCTGCCTAGAGATTCACCAGTGGGCAGGCTGAAACAGGAAGCTTGTGGCCATGTTCAAGGCCAACCTGGGCTATGTAGTGAGGTTGGAGTTAGCCTGAGCTACAATGTGAGATTCTGTCTTAAAAGATTTTTAAAAATAATAATTAAAATACAGAATGAGGTGACCACGTAAAGCATGTAAAGTAGGTACTCTGGCCTGGAGGCTGATTATCATTCCTTATTTAAAAAGCAAGAATCTGCCACCCACTCTTAGATTCAAAATGGTGTCCACAGTCCATAGTGTAGGCGATTAATTCCCCATGACACATTGGTTTTCATGCTGTTCATTGCTAGGAGGTAGCAGAGGGGTGTAGTGGTCTCTCAGCCACTTGTTGTGAGTGTGCTGAGTGGATCCTAGCACCACTGTGAAAAAAAGCATCAGTATGAAATGAAAATGTGACCCTGAGGGAAGAGGACCACATGCCAGGTGTTTGCAGGGCAGAGTGTGACAAGCCATGGAGTCCTGTCTATGTGGGACTTCCCATCTCGCCTTTTCCAATGGCAGAGCCAACTGTATCTCAGTCATGGATGCTCATGTAACTACCTTTGTAAATAACTCAGTGCTACATTCCAGGAAGCATTCTAACACTGAATTTTGAAAGGCTTTTTATTATTCTGATCGAATCACCATGACTTTTTAAACAAATACTGTTTAAAGAAACACTAGGTGGCACTATGGGAACATTGACAAAAAGCTGACCCACAAACTACAAAACCAGAAGGATTCTGTCACTCTGAGCCAATTCGTGTATCAGTCCCAAATACATGGGAAACCACTCTAGAATTCCTGACTTTTCACCAATTAGCAGTTCATCACAGGAAACCATGATAAAACTTCAATAGGAAAATATAACTTTTGCTGCTATAAATGTATAAAATATTTAGATATCTGGCTCATGGTGGGGTCAATAGGTTCCAGTAGGAGACCATCGCGTAGGCTCTCCCAATGTTGGGCTCTCGCAAGGGCCTCGGGGGTGGAGTAAAGTAGGTATCTGTAGCTGGGAAATTGCTGGATAGTGGAACTATGGTGAACAGCTGCAGATCTTATGGGATGCAGAGTTTAATAAACAGCAGATGTGAAGAGGTAATACGAGAGCCCCGTCTGCTGTGTAGGCCACCTTTCGCTTCCTCCAAGCCAAGGCCCACTGGGGAGAACCATTTCCTTCCCATGCCTTGAGCACAACAGATGCATGGCTTCCCTTTCTCTGGGAAACCTTTCCAAGAGCTCAGGTCAACCCATACCTGAGCACACTTATCCTAATAACCACTACAAGGATACATTCCTTTAAGAAGCTATAGAAGAAAATAGACAAAATTCCAAAAAAAGAGACTCAAAACAGTAATGCAGCTGGGTGGAGGTTGACGGATGAACTTGTGTAAGACCCTGTGGGTGGGGCTTCATCTCTAGTACCACAAAGCTTAAATGGAGGGAGGGCGGTTAACTATCTTTAAGCTGAATTTTGAGGAAACTCAACATTTTTCTTTTCCTTTTTCAAAAATTTCCTTTGGTGTGCTGGAGAGTTCATTCACGCGTGCCGGGCAAACGTTCTGCCACGAAGCTATATGCTCATCCTTGACACTTAGCAGCTTCTAAGCTAGAATATGGAAAAGGACTTTGAAGCCTGGGAAAAGCTTAGGCAATGAACTACATGGGGACGCAGTAGGCCTTTAAGGCTCTGCCTGCCACCTGTTCCTTGTCTGTTGGTTCTGCCATCTCTAGCCACCTTCAGCATCTCTGCTCAGATTCACCTGGGCTAGCCCTATCTGGGGACCAGTTCTTACAGGCTTCTACATAAAGCACAGGGAAGCCACAGGTGGGGCATACCTTTAAAGCCCCTTGGCTCTCAAGAATGTATAGCTCTGAGCTGGACAATATCCCCAAAGAAGGCATTGGGGACTGAGTCAGGGGGATCACCAGGGGTTTGGGGCCACCCAGTGCTACATAGAAAATCTGACACCACTTTCCAACTTGGGCCCGGCAGAATGGCTCCCACAAAGAAGGGTGGCGAGAAGAAGAAGGGCCGTTCTGCCATCAACGAGGTGGTGACCCGAGAATACACT
>NW_022196913.1:28223197-28263144 GCF_008632895.1 Mastomys coucha
GACAAAGCCTGGCCTGGGGCAGGGTAGACAAGCGAGTAGTTTGGAATCTGGGTTCTGAATTTTTGGGGAATAAATCTTTAGGTGTTACATTTTTAAACATTTTCTTTGTAAGATTTATTTTATGAGTGTTTTACTTGCATATGTATGTATATGTACCTCATATGTATCTGGTGCCCTTAAGAAGAGGGTGTCTGATCCCCTGCAACTGAAGTTACTGATGGTTCTGAACCACCATGTGGGTGCTGGGAACTGAACCAGGGTCCTCTATAAGAGCAACAAGTGTCCGTAACCACAGAGCCATCTCTCGGGCACCCAGTATTTACATTTCTATTTAACCAACAAGCTATTTTTCTGTATCGCTTTCCCCAGCAAAGCAAACGTACAAACTCGGACAAAGGAGCCCTTCCTTACCTTATGCGCACATGCTGCCCTCCGCTCCTGCTTGGCCTTCATCTCAGCCAGCAGCCCGCTGCCCATCACCTGCACATAGCGCCGGCCACCCTGTGGGCTGCCCCTGCTGTCACTGCGCTCGGCCCTGCCAGCTTCCTCTGCTGGACCCTCCTCCAGGGGTTCGGGTGTCTTCATCTCTTCTGTGCGTTCTGGAGCACCATTGTGCTCGGCTACCTTTATCTCCTTCCTGGCGGTATCCACTGGTGGGCTCCGGATTGCCCCTTTCGGGGAGGAGAGCTCTTCGGTCATCAGGACTGTGGGTGGCCGCTCAGATCTGGACCTGGATTTAATTAGGTTGAGAAAGCCACTCCTCCGAGAATCCCGTTTTTTCTTCTCATCTCCTTCCCCGAGTTCGTGGGCATCTGAGGAGCGTGTGGATGACCTCCTGCACCACAACCAAGACATAGAAACTGTTGGCTTGGCCATCAAGACAAGTTCCATGAGGACTTAGTCAATGAACATGAAGGTGACCACTGCATAAACAGCCACATTCTGTAGCATTTAAAAGGTTAAGCCTGGGCTTAGACACATAAGAACCGAGGATCTTCCCCATAGCTACCAATGAGGAAACTAAGCGCACAGACTATGAACCAATCTAAAGGAGTCAGGCAGGATTGAAGATAGACTTGTGCTCTGTAACTATTAAAGGCTTAAGAGTGAACTGTCTTGGGGTGTCTTGGGTCATAATTGGGCAACTGCCTTATTTAATTTGGGGAACACTGAAAAGGGCTTCCTTGAACATCAGTAATTATTAGGTAACTGAAGAAATCCAACACTTAATGCTTAACCCTGGCAAATATTCGGATCTTTGCTTAAATGGAATACAGTGCTGGAAGGACCAACAAAAGACTCAAGGCCAGGGAGCTGGTGCAATACCCGTGACTCTAGTATTTGTGAGATGGAGTAGGAGGGTCAGGAGTTGAAGGGGTCAGCTTCAACTATATGAAGTTCAAGGTTAGCTGGGCTACAGGAGACCCTGTATCTAAAAACAAAACTAGTCAGAATAAGCTTAAATTTGGGGATATATTTTCAGGAAGAAAAAAAAAAACTTGGGATGCTGGGGAAAAACCAAAAATGAAAAAACAAAACAAAAAACAAACATAATGAGTACCACAAGGGACCGGCTACTCAAAGCTGGAGACAGGGCCTCCCCATAGCTCCTCAGAAACTCCATCAACATTGAAAAAAAGGACAAATGCAAAAAGAACAACAAAAACCCCCAACCACACAGGTGAGGATAGGAACACTACTTGAAAGCCCAATTAATACAAAATAGCTCCATGGACCTGAGCAACTGAAATATAAACTAGGGGTCCAGGAGCCGCTAGAGCCTCGGGGCTGCAGCCAGCAGGGCAGAGCAGGGTACTTCTGGAAGTGGAAGTGGCTGGGAAGCTTGCGGCATGGGGAAGACTGGCTGAAAGCCAAGATTCCAAATGTTATTTCCACTTTTCAAGTCCCAGGGTCAACAATCCCCAGCTTGCCCCAAACTCAGGGCCTGAAGGGCGAACCAGAGAAACAATACAACTGGGGGTATGTGGCATAGCCAAGTGACAAAACAGAAATAAAAGCAAAATGTGACAGAAGTGGGACATTTAAGGTTAAACAGCACAGCTGAAGAAATACTTTGGAATGGGGGGGTGGGGGAGGAGCATGCAAATAAGAAACCCGGGAGAGGAGGAGAGAGCTAATAAATGAACAGAGGAAACACCAGATTGAATAGAAGATATTTAACAGAAAGTGTATTGAGGAAACAGAAGAGATTTACAAAAGAAACAATTAAAAAACCCAAGAACCCATGGGCATGATTTTGAGAGTCAGACACTTTACTGGATGTGTGCCAACAAAGTGGAATAGCAAAACTGTACTCTCCTCTGGAATACAGCACCACAACATTTTGGTGTCCAAGAATACAAACATACCAAATGTTTCCAGAGAAGAGAAAAAAAAAAAAAATCATGCCACAAAGGATCAGGACTCAAGATGACACTGGGTTCTTAGAGGAATTCTAGAAGATAGAAAAATTAAGGAACAGTGTTTTCAGAATTCTAAAGCAAAATGCTTTACCTGATTCAATACCCAGCAATACTGTCAGCCAAAATGGAGGATCTTAACGTTATGGAAATACACTGCTAGCACCCCTTTCTTAGAAAGTAACCATGAAGGCACTCCATGAAAACAAGGGTGTAAATCTCAGCCTCTGAGAAATAGGCAAGACCCACTGAAGTGGTGAAGAGAAGTCACTTGCAGAGGAGGAAGGGAATGCCTCCTCCCCGGCCCCTAAGCCAGCATCCTGGAACCTGGGGGGGCACAGGTGTGAGATGTGCGCACAAAGACCAGATGAGTGTGAACTGAGAGATTTACAGGCAGTGAATAAAGGAGAACAATGTGGCAGAAACTAAGTAAACAGAAGGTGAGTTCCAGAGAAGACAGCATCTGAACCAGAGGACTCGTGACCGCAGCATACCACACACAACAGGGGTAGACACGGGGCTAGAAGGAAGCACACTGAAGCAACCACTGAATAATTAGCTGATAAAAATTATCATATAATTAAATGAAGTCAGGGTGGGGAGGGGGGAGGGAGGGAGGAAGGAAGGAGAAGGAGAGGGAGAGAGGGAATTCAGCAGTCAGAGAGTAGAAAGGATACACTATCATCCTCTGTAGTCAGATGTTGACAGAATTACTACTGAAAACTGAAAAGTAGGAAAGAAGTATTCTTAAGGAAAGTGGGAGCCAAGTGAACAGTTAATGGAATAAAACCAGTTGCTTCTAGGGAGGAAGGAGTGGGTAAAGAAATAAAGGGTGTTTTTAGTTCAAGCCTTGTAATTTACTCGACATTTAAAATCATGAACAAGTAATACAGACTTCAAGCTTTCTTTACACTAATTTATGACGTTTTGTGTTGCAGGATTTTCCCTGTCCAATCACATTAGGGCAGTGGGAGGCTTGTGATTGGACAGGAGAAGGGAGGTGGAATGAGGAGTTGAGGAGACAGGGAGAGAGGTCTGAGGAGGAGAGGGGGAGAACCAGAATGGAGGCTGACGTGGTGTTATCAAAAGGTTAGAATAATTGTGTTAAAGCTTTATCATTATCATTTGGCTCTGAAATTATTGTATTGGCATCTTGTAAACTGTGTTATTATTGATACATAAATCTGATTGGCTAATTAAGCATCAAGAATCTTGATTCTACCGGGTAATTAGGTGTTGAGATGGATAACCAGGGGATCATGGGGCATTGCAATGAAAGTGAGAGGAACTCGGGGGCCCTGTCCAAGAGATGGCCTAGTGGGAGCCATGTGGCCTAACAGGTGGGCCGAGAGACCGAGCGAGTGAGATCACCTGGGATCTAGAGAGTTGTTGAAGTGTGGCCTGGCCCCTCTGGGAGTTGGCGGGTTCATTTTTTAATATTTCCCACATGTCCCATAATATGTGACAACTTATTTTCATAACAAAATGTAATTTAAAAAAAATCACAACTTTATGTGGGTCCCACTGATAGTTGATGAAAGGTGAGCCATGTAGTCCTTGCTCACAGAAACATGACCAGAATTCTGGACTAACATCTTTGAAGAAAACAGATGCTACATATTACAAATTACCCCAGATATCGTTCAAAGACAAGCAGAGAACAAAATTGCTAGTCAGGAGAGGAAGTCACGGTGGGGCAGATGGGACAGAACACTTGGTCCACATCCACTGCTCACACATTTCTCAGTAATACAGTTATCAGGTGAAGAGCCCAGCAATGGCATCTATAATTAGAGTCATGACAGCCATCTTGATGTGTTTATCAGCAGTGACTGTAGGCCAAGAACTATGGTAGCCTATACTAAAATTCTGAAGTTCCTAATGTGGCAGTGTACTCCTGGAACCCCAGCATGTGGGAAGCTGAGGCAGGAGGGTGACTGAGAGTACAAATTTTTCCTGGGCTGCTTAGTGAATTCCAGAATAGCATGGATACAGTGTAAAACTGTCTCAAAAATAAAATAAAATAGCAAAGCAAACAATAAAAAAAAACAAACCAGAATATAGAACAACAAAAGACTCTGAAGTGATAAGGGAAAGAACAAGGCCTGGTATCAATTGTGAACAGAATTCTGTCTGAAGTGGCAGCGATGCATCAAGAGGGAAGTCTCCATCTTGCACTGTTTGTGTTGGTGTTTCTTAGCTCTTTTAAGTTGAAAATGTAGTCCTCTAATCCTTGCGTTCTAAAACAACCAAAAACCCAAGCAAACTCTTAAAGGATTATACTGCAGACTTGTATAGAAGGGGAAAAAGAAAAGAAAAGAAGAAAAGAGGAGGCGTGATACCAACAATCAGCACCACTTAATTTGTGAGGACAAATTAAGCATTATAAAAAAAACTATCCAAGAATAAATGACATATCGGTGGGTCTTTCTGCTAAGTTATGCTATGTTAAGCTGCAAGACCGGTGTAAAAGACGACCAATAATTAGGTGCTAAAGCTTACAAGCGACTATAAGCTCCACTGCCACGGATATGAGACTTAACTTATTTCCACTCTGTCATCCTGCAGAGTACAGATAAGACGCATCAATCCACAGCCCAGGCAAGCGCTTCCCCAGCTCTCCCATCTGCCAGACCTTGGCTATCAGCAAGGTTTAAGACATTCTGAACTTCATCTCCAAGCTGAATAAGCATTCTTCACAAACATAATCCAAGCTCAGAGTGTGTTCTGGTATATATCAGCTTTTAGTTAGAGAGTTGAATAACTTCAGAATAACCACATATAAAGACAGAAAGGTTTTAAGTTGAACATTTTTTTTTTGAGGTGTGGTTGAGGCAGGATCACATAGCTCAGGTTAGCCTAGAATATGATTTTGAGGCTGACTTTAAATTTATAGTAATCCTCCTGCCCCAATCTCCTGCTTGTAGGACTGTAAGCAAGTGCCACTATGCCCACCTCCAGTTAAAGTATCATTGACCTATCTTCTAAGGAAACAGCATCCTAGTAATAAGAAAATATAGAAGAAAGTCTTCAGAGGACACATCATTTGCTTTTCCTGTGTCATGATCAAATGCCCAGAGACAAAAGCTATTTAAGGAAGCAACAGTTTGCTTTAGCTCACTGTTCAAAGGTACAGTCCATGATGGAGAGACAGTCATAGGAACAGTATGAAGTCTACAAGAAGGAGGGAATGTACTCAGCTGCCTTTCTCCCTTCCATAGAGTCTGGGACTGGATGCAATACAGAAGCCAGCCATCAGGTTGCATCTGCCCATCTCCATGGACCTAATCTAGATAATCTCTCATAGGCATGCCCAGAGGTTTATCTGTGTAATAGGTGATCTAGAGCTGTCAATACCAACACATCAGTGTAAGCTGGAGGGCCCAGCACTACCTCTTCTGCCATTTTATTGCCCAGCCTGCCAAAAGATCAAATTCTGAATAAGAAATTGAAAGGATGCAATGCCAGTGTGTGATGCTCACTGCCCTGAAACAGAATCTTCTAGATGACTATGAGGAAAGCCCCTGGCCCAGCAGATGTGTGGCTTGGATGTGAAGGGTGGGTACGGGTATGGGACAGGTCCAACAGTTCTTTGTTCAGCGGGTCAGGGGCAAGAGCTCGAGAATTAGAATCCCTAACAAGTTCTTTGTTGATACCTTGTTGGAGAACACGTTTTATAAATTCAACCAAACAGCAACTCTCTTGTATGAGACTGTGGTGCCTAGACAACTTACAACCATTAGCTGTTTAAATGTGAATGAAATACTGTTTTGAGTAAATGACTAGAAACTTACTTGCAATCCATTTTAGTCACCTTCTTGGTGAAAAACTCTTCTACACCTTCATCCACTCTGCCCATGAGGCCATTCTGTTCTCCATCATGGGGGATGATGTTGCTGGTACAGACCTGCAAGAGAAATATGACTTCACTCCACAGTCAACCCAATGCACCTTCAGTTTTGCCGGATTCAACAACCTACAACATGGCCACGATTCACTATAATTAGGGATCATGTGATTTACAGGAACAGAGGGCAGGTGTAGAACCATAGCCTAGTGAGGAAGAAACCAATTTACAGACATGCTGAGCACAGTGTTGGTGACTGTAGGGCACAGGCTTTGATGACATCAGGCATGTTTAACTCGGTGTAGCTGTAGAGAGGGATGGGTTTCAAGACAGTCTGTTAGTAGTCCTGGCTGGCCTGGATCTCATTATGTGGATCAGGCTAGGCTGGCTTTGAACATGCAGCAGTCCTCCTGCTCACTAGTGCTGGGATTTCAGGTATGTATCACCAGATCCACCCAAGAAATAGGTTTACAGAAGGTACTGTAAGCAGTGCCTGATGGGAGATCTGTATGACTGGACCAAATAGGCTGTGGAAAGTTCATGTTTGCAAAATGCTACAAAGGAAACTGTAATCTCAGTACTGGGGAGGCAGGAGGATATCTAGGAGTGGTTTCCTTTAGCTGCCTCACCAGTTTTTCCTGTTGTGAGACAGATTTGATAGCTAGTCCCAGAGTTCCCCGGTAGTATGGAGAGAGCAGAGGCTCCAGAGGTGGAAAGTACAAAGTACAGCTCCCCTCAGGAGCAGCTGTTTCCAGGCCTTGGTTGCACCTCCCAGGCCCTCAACAGAGGAGACAGGTTGAGAGACACCCAGCATGGCTAGATAAAACACAGGAGGAACTTTAAAAGGCAGTGGTTAGAGGGAAGCTGGTGGAGCTGGGCCCAGACCCAGACTATGATGAATAGAATCAGGTCAGTGGAGTTCAAGCCCAAAAGCACATGCTGTTAACATTCATTTTCTAACAAAAGAAAATGACAATGACGCGATGTGATTCAAGTCTCAGATGCAAAGAGCAGCAGGACTGTTGGAGAAGGAACAGGGATCACCCTGCATAGGCAGGACCACGCTCGCCTCTGGGAGCTTTCCAGCTTTCTCAGATAAGTCCCTGATGCTATGCACCTCTGATGAATATGGACTCTTTAAAAGGTTAATTTGTGGATGGCTAGAAGGTAAGTGGGTCCTGTGAGGAAAAGTCACTTCAGACAACCCTCTTGTCTCCCTCACTAGAGTGATTGAGCAGAAAATATTTGGGGGCATAGTGAACACCTGGTATTGTCTTCATAAGTCAGAAGGAGCCAGACGGAAGGAATTGACAGCATATGGGTCTGTTAGAGACACTGTGATCAAATGTGCCCAGAGAAAGCACTTTAGGAAGCTGAATAAGCATCGTCCATTCATGCCTCCCATGGTAACAATCAAGGAAAATAGACATGCAGAGGAAACCAGTCAGAAAAGCATCAAATGAAAGCAATACAGGAGAATGCTCAATGGACTTGGGAGGCTGAGGAAAACCAAAAGGCAATCCTTTAGAAGAAGATTAATGAGGCAGCAACACAATGGAGAAAGGGCATTGAAATCTATCAGGAAGGGAAGATGAAAGGGTAAGGATGGTGGCTCGTGCCTGTAATCCAATACTGGGAAGAGTAGGACTGGAGGATTAAGTCTAGGCCAGCATGAGTTCCATAGCGAATTTGAGGCTAGCCTGGAGTACCAAACAAGATCTTGTCTCAGAAAACAAAACACCTACTGTGGATGCCATTCCAGTATATCCATTTTTATTATGCATAGATATATGGTCTATTGGTTCTGTCCCTCCAGAGAACTCCAGGTAACACAGATAGAATGGTGACTGATGGTCAGGAGACAAAACTGCTCTGCACTCCCTTAGCCAGTGACTGTCCACCTCAGAGTGTCTTCTAGGCCTGACCCCACAAGTCTCCACTTGCTCTAAAGCTGAGAGGGCAGGAAAGCTCCCTGATGGTTTTGTGAACATAGTGACTTGTGACCTTCTGTTCTGTAACTTTAAAGCTTTTCTATGGCGGCACATGAGCCTGCGTTCCTAGAAATGGCCACTCATATTTGGTTTATTTCCTTAAGAGAGAATCAGCACTTCTTACTTTTATGTTTATGTAACTTTGCTGCTCATTTTGGCACAAAAATTAAGAGTGACAGAATTACCACCTCTGGCTCAGTGACAGTGACATGTGGGGATCTGAACCAGCTTCAGCTTCCAGAATTCTGATATCTAGGGAAGCTCAGGGTACAGTGGAGGTCAAAGGCAGACTCCAGACATGCCAACATCGATTTAGGATGAGCTGGTTGTATACAGCCCTGGAAAATAACCTGGCAGTCAGACAACTGTTGAGACTAAACACTAGGAATGAGGTGAACACATCTTTGTCCAGATATGTCTCCCTCCAGACATTGGTGGCGTTTTGACTTTCACCTGGAATAGTGGGTAATCAAGAATAGGGCTGTTATAAAAGAGATGGTTCTCGGGAAACACTGAGCTTAGAAGTCATATGGTAATTAATGTACCTTTACTGTGTATATCCATGTGAATGACCATACTCCTCTGTGGTTCTTGATGATGATGATGATGATGATTACCATTGTTATTATTATTATTGCCTCCTGTAGCCCAGGATGGCTTCCAGCTTGATTGTACTGAAGGATGTCCTTAAAGTCCTGATCCTCCTCCCTTAGCCTCGCAACTGCTAGGACTGTATGTCTACTATGCTTGGTGTGTAACTACTATGCTTGGTACTTTTTAGTTTTTTAAATGCAAGAAGGAGGAATAACTTGCACATGACAATGGGGTTTGATGCCCAGCATCATAAAAGCAAAATAAACAATCAAATGCACAAACCCCAAAAAAGCTTTTTCTCCAAGGTCACGGAAACAACGAACCTATCATTACACATTCATGTCATGTTGTTAATAATTGCAGAAGTGTCTGAGCCAAAGAAAGGGACCATGTACACCATCTAGAGTACAGAGTTAGAGACAGCATAGGGCAAGAGGTCTCCTTCCTTACCTGATAATGCCTCTCTTTTATTTAAAATAAAATATCAATAATGCTTATGCATATAAGCTTGTATAACAATGCAGTAAGAATCCAAAATCAAATAAGCTGAAAAGGAAAAAAATATTGGAAAGGAAGAAAAAAAATACACCAGAATTTTGTTTTCTGCTTTCTGAAACTCTGCCCAGCTCTTCAGATTAAAATGAACACATCTAAACACCATCTTCAAAAGTGAGTTATGGATCATGTGGACAAGTGCAGAAACCCCGGCGCCTTCTGTGCTTTCAGCCATCCCCGATTTATTCAGCAAACACTGCTCAGCACTCAACTCATAGCAGTGGGCAGATTCCTACAGGTTATGAGTTCAAAGCCATGCCTTCCTAGAATTCATAGGCATGGAGGGGAAAGTTGAGAATATGTGATGAGAGCTACCTCAGGGTAAAAGCCAAAAACAAACCCAACCTCTCCTATCAGGATAGCCTTCACAGGCTGTGTACCAAGCACGCGTCCATGAGAACTGCTTTTCCTTCCAGCTGTCATCTCTGTCCTCTGGGACTAGAGGGGAAAAGGCAAGGAAGACTTCCTGGAAGAAGCATTGTTTCCATGGAGATCTGAAAGACCTGCCAGTCATCATCAGTTCCAGGGAAAACAGTAAGAAAAGGATGGAGAGAAGCCTGAAGCCAGGATGGGCATTAGGGACAATTAGGTGGATGGTACGGGTGGGTAGTGATGGCTGTGGTCGGATTTTGCTTGTTTTGCTTTGTTTGACCCCGGGTCTCTGTAATGTAGACAAGACTGGCCTTGATCTCACAAAAATCCACCTGCCTCTGCTTCCCCAGTGCTAGGATGAACAAGATGTGCCACTATGCCCAACTACAACAAGGTTTTTAACATGTTAGCTGGTGAGACCCTGAGGAAAAACAAAGAAAAGCAGGATGACAGGGAAGACAGAATCTCAGTTTCAAAAATCTTTAGTTTAAGGTATTCTTGAACGTGCCAGGTCCGAAAATGCCAAGTTCAGCAGAGGTTCTGAAAATGGATTCAAATGGAATCAATCAGCAGCAAAGATACACACGGGCCAGACCAGAGGGTGGAAGACTTTTTGTATATATGCATGCTCATGTGTGTGAGTGCTAGTACACACATGGCATTTAGAGGACAATCTTAGGTGTCAGTTATTGCCTCCACCATCTTTGTGACAGGCTCTCTTTGTTGTCTGCTGCTACATAAGCTTGGCTAGCTGGCCCAAAGACAGGGATCACCTGTCATTGTCTGTGATGGTTCCAATGAGAAATATTCTGTGTAGGCTCACATATTTAACACTTTACTCAACCCCCAGTGGGTAGCACCATTTAAGGTTATGGAACCTTTAGGGGGTGGAGGAAAGGACACGGGGCCTGAGGAGGCCTGTGGACACCTACCGCTGCTTGTGTAGGTTGCTGCTTCTTATTCCGCTTGGGTCTTAACTTGGTGAAGTGTTCCAGTCTCCTGCCTTCCTCTGAGGGCAGCTCAGAGATTAACCCCGAGCTTCGCTTCTCTTGCCGGATTGATGGAAAAGGTGGGTCTTCGATGTGAATCGGTACTTCTTCCAGGGCTTTATCAAGATCAAACTCCATTTCTGAAATAAAATAGATCACAAAGCAAAGGGTGATGCAAAGAGTGTGTCAGAAAATGCCTAAGGGCCAGGCCTGGCAGAGTACAACTTCAATCCCAGCCCTGGGGACGATAAGGCAGGAGGATTGCTGAGTTCAGACCAATCTAGGGTGCAGACTCAGACCTTCTACAAAACAGAACAAAATAAAAAGGAAGGAAAGAAAGGAGAAAGGAAGAGGAAACAAAGGATGGAGGGACAGAGGAAGGGAAGAAAGAAAGGGAATAAAGAACAGAGAAGCCCAGTTCCATCACCAGCAATAATAAAGTCCTGAGAAATCTATACACATACTCTTTTGCTTTGTTCTGTTTTTCAGACAGGGTCTCTGTAGCCAGGCTAGCCTGGAACTTACTGTATACTCAGGCTGACCTTTTACTCAGGTCTATCCTCCTGCCTCAGTCTCCCAAGTACAAAGATTACAGGAATGAGCAACCATACCTGGCCTCTGAAAATAATTTCTAAGTTAGCTGCTCCTCACCAAGTACCCAAATCTTTCTCAAGTTACAGAGTGGATCCCTATGGAGAGTGTGAACTCCCTGCTGGGGTGTTCCCCTGTTGTAAGGAAGTGGTTGGCATTGGTGCCACACTCACCAAAGGCCCTGGAGACAGGCCGCAGCATTCGGCTGTGGATGCTCTTCCTCTTGGATTTAGGAGTCATCTGGCAATCAGATAGAGGCAATACTTAGGTGAGCAAACCCTAAGGTACCAGGGATCGAGTGGTTAAGTTTCACTGCTTTACTATGGCTCCGCTGTAGCTGCTGCTAGGTTGACACAGGAGATGCACCGACAAGTTTCTAAATGTTTAGAACCCTCACAAGTGATTCAGCCAACTGCTCTTTTAGCCTACCCCTCTAACCAGTTAAAAATCTATTCCTACAGCTGAAAAGAACAGGGGATGATCATTTAACTTCAAGCCATACTCAAGAATGTCAAAATGGAGATAAAGAATCAGACTCAAGGACTGTAAAAATCAGTCACAAAGCACTGAAAGAGATTATTCATGACTGTAATTGTCGGTTGTCACAGCAACCTTGGTGCAGGCACACTGAATGCAACCTCTGTCTGTCACTTCAACGCTTTAGGTAGCTTAACTCTTTGTTTCTCAGTGTGTCATTAGAATTTTAGGACAGTGTGTCTCAACTTAAAACTATCAGCTGGCATTTCTCAGGAAACATCTTAGATCCCAGTAGAGTCCTTTAAAAAATGAACCCCCAAGCAAGGTCAAACTTGAGAACATATTCTAAGAGTTGGTGTCAAGCAACAATTTGCATCTGTCATCCAGTGGGCTTTCCGCCACCACCCACACTTGTCACCCAGCATAGGCCATCTACCACCACTCGCACTGCCACCCAGTGTGGACCATCTACCACCACCCACAGCTGTCTCCATCAGAGCATACACACACGCTGAGGCTTGGAAGCACCTCGGGCATCCAATATACAGATAAAGGTCATCATCAAGTCATGGGACGGATAATAAACACTAATCTGAGCTGTCAGAGGACCTGGGCCAGAACTGGAACCAGAGAAGGGGCTAGCCCAGGGATTTTCTTACTCTGCCAGTGCTACCAATACTGCAGCTGTGGTTAAACTAGCATGATACTAACTGTTTTAAATTTCATTTTTTTTTTTTTTTTTTCCGTTTTGGGGAGGGAAGAATAGGTAAGGAATTTGGAGACAAGCTCAGACTATGTAGCCTAGGCTAGCCTCAAACTTACAATCTTCCTGCCTCAGACCCTTAAATATTGGGATTTTAAGCAGGTGCCACCATGCCTGCCTTAAAAAACTGATCCACATACAAATTAAGAGATAAATAGAGCTGAAAGAATATTGCATACTTTGGTATAACGATAATCAGCTAAAGCTTCCTCAAATTCTACGTTCTTTAAAGGAATAAACAGGTTCACAAAGGCAAACAGCTTTTCAGTTTCGGCAGTTACCTTGCTTTTAATAAAAATACCCATTTGTTACTATTTAATGTTGGGAGAAAAGGGAGATAAACACTGAGTGATGAGATTCACAAATACAATAGCTTTCCCAAAAGACCAGCATGACGTGCTGGAGGTGGCCAGACTGTGGGAAGCTCACAGGTTGCATGGGAGCAGTGGACTGGCCTGGAAAGCAAAAGACCAAGCAAAATTACAACAGGGTCTATTTATAAGGAAAACCTCTGACAAAATACATGTGTTTTTTATACCTTGCACATATCTCAGTAGTGAAAAGGATTTACAGGGAAGCCAGCACCAGGCATATGGTATTCACCCATGATCCCAGCACAGAAGGATCCCAAACTCAAGCCAGCCTGAACTTACAGCAAGTTTGACATGAGCCTTGACTATACAAGACCTTGTCTGAAATACACAGGAAAAAGCAACAAAAACTAAGCTTGGGATAGAATTTTATTCAAATAATCATAACTCGAAAAGAAGTTTAAAATGCATGTGTGTAGGAGACCTGAAGATTTGTTTCCTTCTCATGCCTCTGGATTTGTTTTTTAGAGAACACTCATGGGTAAAAGCAAGCAAGCAAGCAAAACCCATTATGATAGAGAGGAAGTGCATGTGAAATGTGTCAAAATTGTAACATTTTATATCAGTACACTAACTTTAATATATGAAAAGGGATACATAATTTCATGTACAGATAAAGGATAATATCTAGAAAAATGAAACTCATTTGCAAACCTGGTGACCTATAAAGAGAATATCTTGAGTACTGTGTGGATGCAGCACCTGTCAACAGGTTAAAAAAACTCATGGGAAAGGGTAGAGTAGAAGGTGGGACATCCCAGAGGCAGAAATAATTCTGGGATAGTGCCAGGCATGGGAGATTCACCCCAGAATATGTGACAAGATGGACACATGATACTTGAGCATAGGTAACCAGCCACATGGCAGAATGTAGATTAGAGTAAATGGGTTATGATAAGTTATGATCTAGTCAGAGAAGAGCCTCGCTATGTCACCAATGTATTTGTAAATTTATTTTTGAGTCCAAGTCTTATTTCTGGCAGCATGGGGCTGGAAGAAAGAACCCAGGACCAAATGTCTACAGTGACCCATCTGTAATAAGTCGTTTAGCTTAAACTAGTTTTGGAGACACATTAAAACATAAAAATCACTGGGTGTTTCAGTGGCTGACATGGATCAAAATGAAATTATTTTTCTTATTAGAATTGTGTTTCCTAATATTTCAAAGCCTGGTATAAAGTTCAAATATCAGGGGAAAATGTGGTCTAGTATATTTCATTGTGTTTCTGTACTATGAATAACTTTTGTCGGGGGGAGTTGTTTTGCTTCGTTTTGTTTGTTTTGGTTTTTTGAGACAGGGTTTCTTTGTGTAGCCTTGGCTGTCCTAAAACTAGCTCTGTAAACCAGGCTCGGCCCAAACTCATAGAGATAGATATGCCTGCCTCTGGCTCCTGAGCACTGGGATTAAGAGGCAAGCCACCACCACTCCACACATGAATGACCTTTCTAAGAGCTGAGAACTGCTAATTATATTTCCTATAAAAGTTCCTTTGTCCTTATGATTTCTGTTAGTCTTCAAGTCTTGCCCTATGTGGAAAGGGCTGATGGTTCTTGGCTAAAGGGAGAAATGGCAGCTCAGCTGGTTTCTGTACCCACCATCAAGAATGCAACCAAGCGCTGAGTACTGCATCGAGCCTGTGATCCCAGCATGAAAAAGGCTGAAGCAGGAGGATTGCTGCAAGTTTGAAGCCAAGGACTGCAGATAAGACTCTGTCCTAAAACAATGACAGACTCTCCAAGTGCCAGGGGCCTCATCTCTTTCTCTCAACCTCACCTCTTACAAGCTGGGCCTTTTCTTTGCAATGCTTTCTTTCTTAGTTTTATGAAAAAATACAGACTTGCCCGGTCTCACTTGCTTATTCTTATAGCAGATATTCAGCTTCTCTAGCCATTCATTCATTTACACTGCTCCGCCTCCTCCTCACTGATAAATTAGGTAAGGCTGGTAAATTGTATCCTGGGAGGACTGACTGCAGTGGCCCCTCTCAAAACTCCTTTTGTACCAAAATGAAAGGGTTAATTCCTTCAGATAGTGGATAGTCCTCATCCGCTAGCTTTGGCCACCTGTCAATGGCTAAGCAACTTTCAGAGTCAAGGAAATCACCACTGCTCATCGGATCAAGGGCGCAGACAGCTGAAGCAGAAGGAGCAGGGCTAGCTTTAAGCCAAGACAGAACTAACTTTTAAAAATGCATCTTATGAGTAAGAAAAGGATAAATATGTTAAATCTTTATTTTAAAATGAAATTTTAGAAGGAAACCCTAAATATAGACTCTCCCATCTTGATACCGCAAAGTGCCAACAAATCTGTACTATGCTATAAGCGTGAACAGCACTCCATGGCTGTTTCTGAAGAGACCAAAAGCAGCGTGGTTATCAACGTTACTTGGAAATCTTACTCACTGGATCTAATTTTTTTTTTTTAAACTCTCCTCTTTTTTTTCTTTTCTTTTCTTTTTTTTTTTTTAAGATTTATTTATTGTTATAGGTAACTACAATGTAGCTGTCTTCAGACACACCAGAAGAGGGCGTCAGATCTCATTACAGATGGTTGTAAGCCACCATGTGGTTGCTGGGATTTGAACTCCGGACCTCTGGAAGAGCAGTCAGTGCTCTTAACTGCTGAGCCACCTCGCCAGCCTGGATCTAATTTTTATAATGAGTGTAAAACTACTCTGCTTGTAGCTCAAACAAAGATCTGTCCACTGTAAATTATGTAACCGCAATTTACAAAGTAACGATAGCTCTTGGTTCACAGCAGCTTCCTCCCTCAGACCCACTTCTAACAGGTGATCCCTAAGCATGCTAGTTTTTAAAAATAAAACTAAAATTGCTTGAATCACCATGCAGATAGGATAAGGTAGTTTCCTTATTAAAAGCACCCCCCTTTTTTTGCGCCAAGTTTGCACACACACAAAAAGTCTATAATGCTCTCATTTCAAGCTCAAAATCCAAAATTATTTTCTTCTTTAAGGCAAAAGTACCCCCCTCCCCCACTAAATCAATTCCAGTTGAGAAACACATCAGGAAAGTCCAACATGAGGAACAAATCGTTATGCCAATTTTCTATAGTCCTGGGCCTGCAACAAGCGATATGACAGGAATGACAAATACTTGGGCATTATGCCCTTGAGTCTTAAGAACTGTCTCCCTTCCCCCAAAATGTGGTATCCTCCTCATCCAAGTTCTCTTACTCTCAGGCATCCAGCTGGGGAGATTTTCAATTCACCCCTTGGTTTATTTAAGACTGAACCATCTGGTCAACCCCAATCCTGTCTCTAAATTGTTGCCTATTTCATTCAGGATCTGCTGATGGGCTGACAACATCTCCCAGGAGAGCAGCCAGGCCATGCAGAAGCAAATGGAGCATGACAATGCCAATCAGCAGGGCCAGGGACTGCGGTGCCACTGGAGGATACTTACACTTGTACAGCAGAGAGTCTCCATGCAGCAAAAGGAAAGAAAAAAAATATGAATGGAAGAGAGACAAAGCAATAGCGTCACAAGAAACAGGGAGGGAGGGAGGGAGAGCATTCACAAAGCAGAAAAAGCTAAAATACATAGAAAGCCATTGCAGCAGAGCAAGAGTGCTGCCAAGTCGACTGCACAAAGCATCCAGCCTAGCTTCTAATAAGCAGAAGCACAGTTATAGCTTGAGAACTACAATGTTCTTCCATACAGATCTGAACTCTTTTTCTAAGTATGTCTCCAAATGCACAGTGACACCATCAGCTGCCAGGGCACTCCGTGGACAGAATCCTGGACAGATATTAGAAAACCCCTGCATGGGTCTCTCCTCACCCCTGCAACAGTGTGAGGCCTGGGTATCTCTGGGTAAACACAGATGTCCCCTGAAAGCCCATTTATATCCCTCTTTGCTCTTTGCTGCCTTTCAGGAGATAAGCACTTGTAATTCTCTCACTCCCTCAGTTATCAAAGCTTCTTACAGACCCGATGCTGGAATCCCATCCGCTCGACCAGTCAACGTGCAACTAAATATTTTCTGGTGGGAATTACCATTTTACATTAAAACGCCCCAACCATTGGCCACTACTGTGAACATATCTTACTAGTTTTAATTTATTTTAAAAGTTGTACTTGAGTTATCAGAGAGTTTGAAAATAGCAGGAGGTGACAGGGAATCCTTCTGAAGTTTCCGGAAGGCATGCAGTGTGGAAGGCTCTCTACTCTGCCTCTCTGAGGCTGCCTTTCCCTTAGTTCTGTATTTTATGCTCAACATAAAGTGAAATGAAACCGCAGGGCTCCGCAGGCTGTTTGTGTAAACAGCGTGCATCACTGCAGAGGAAAGGCAGGATGTAAGGAACAGCCATTCCTCATGACCACCCCTGCCATCATGCACACACACAGAAAGGCTTTCGCTGGCAAGGTCGGGGGAAAGCCTCACTCTCAGAATTCTAATTTTATACTCACTAAGCATTTTTCTTTCAAACATGTTTTTTTTTTTTTTTTAAATGACCTATCAAGTGAGCACAGACACAAAAAAATATTTGCTAAGTGAGAGGAGAAAGGGTAAAAATATATTTTCAAATCTTCAATTGCAGTGCCTGTGTTTACGCAGAAGCTCCCAGAGCATCCAGGAAGGGTGATTATAACGCTTAGTAAGAGGAGTGAGTCTCATAGATCACCTTAGGCTTTCTCTTTCTGAAAGGTTAATTCATCAAGACAAGTCCTCTGCCCCAATTACACACTCAATGATTATAACAAGTAACACCAAACAGCCTTTTCATTGGTTCATTTCCTAAAGTGACAGTTTCCATGAAGAAGGAAACCATGGCAACCGGCAACTCAACATTTAGACAAGGTGAAAACCTCCCATCCCTCTATGTCTTTGGAACTCTCTTAGGCTGTCCTGATGTTACCATCTCTACACTAAGGCAGGAAGGCGTTGCAAGCAGAAAGAGGCATCCACGAGATGGGTTCAAACTCTGGACCTCCCATTGGCTCAGTTATGGAATCTGGATCAATGTTTTATAATTTCAGGCTGGTTTTTCAGTTTAAATTACTGTGAGGATTAAATAAGATACAGACTATGAAATGCTCACTACAGCACCCAACAGACCAGGCTGTACCATGCTGACCTCACGAGCTTCAGTGAATGGCCCTGACTTCAAAGGGAAGACTAGGGTTGGGAGAGGTTAAGTGAAAGGTAGGTTTTTTTTTTTCCCCACCGAAAAATATCTGGAATGATCTAAAAACCCACTGTTGGGGAATGAAAAAATGAAATGAACAGGAAACACTGGTTCATAGATGCAAGGGTTAATGATGGAATGGCAGTGGAAAAACAGAAAACCATATAGAGCGACATGACGAAATTGCCAAACAATGTTCACCAAAAAGTTACAGAAAGATACACTTTGGCATGCCAGCAACGTATATTCTAAAGCCAGGAAGCCACAGCATCGGCTAGCTGCTCATGAAACAGATGTATGCATAAACATGGAAAACAAGTGTCCCTCCATACCATGATGGTACCTATAGGAAGAGGAAGGAGAGAAAGACAGCTGGTCACAGTGGCTGAAGGTGGCCATTACGCTGTTTGTAATGCTTAAGATTATTCAACATTCCACAGAGATTACAGAATACCTACAGTTTGCTGGTTCCTCTTGGAGAAGGGACAGAATGGCAGTAAATAGAATAAGCTCCCTGCCCGAGTCTGGGTTCTAGTGCATACCTTTAGATAAAAGATGCTGACCTGCCACCCACTGGGATGGGCATTTGGCACTGAAGAAGATGTTTAATAATGGTTCTGCTCGCCCCCACTCCGAAACTAGAATTATCTTAGAAGAGGGGACCACAACTGCAGGCAAGCCCATGTTTTTAATTAATGATTGCTATAGAAGGGCCCAGCACATTGCAGGTGATACCACCACTAGGCAGGTGGTCTGGGGTATAGAAGCAAGTAAGCTGAACAGGCCACGAAGAACCGGTAGGCAGCACTCCTTCATGGCTGCTGCTTGAGCTCCTGCCCCTCCTTCCGTCAGCCAGTGATGGAGTGTGACCTGAGACCTGGAAGCTGAAAGGAACCCTTTCTTGCCCCAAGTTGCTTTTGTTCATGGTACTGTATCACAGCGATAGAAATCCTAACTAAGACAAACTGTTTGGTAACACCTCAAAATGTTTGTTCAGCATCAAGTTTAATAATCTATGGAAAGGACACATGGTAACTACTGTGAATCTGGACTTGCTCCATAGAAGCTCAACAGAAGGCCCCCAGATACTACCTGCAGGACCACCTTCTACTGTGTATTAGTGATAAAAAATTACCCAGTAGATCAAAAAAGTTTGAGGGTTTAAGAAGTGATATACTGTAATAGGCAGGAAGAAATCTATAGACTTCTTAAAATGACTCAGGGTTATTTTACATGTTTAAAGCTACTGCTAATTCAAAAATTTCCAGAGAAGTTGCCTTCCAACACTTAGGGGACAGTGTTCCCTAGAACGCAAGATCCTAATAAATATGAACTTCAATGGTGTCAGTGCTTATCCCACTTAACGAAAATCTTTTGTCAGACAGTTCCTTAGTAAGACAGCAAATTTGACTTCATGGACTGGCCGAGTCTAGGTAAGACGAAGGGAAAATTCTTTGAAACAACAGGTGATGGCGTACTGAACTTCACGCGCAGCAGCTTGCAGTGGGACCCCAGACAGCAAAGGACTGCGAAGCCCTGGCTCACACACTCTAACTCCAAGAACATGCTGGTCAAGTAGATTTACCCTTATGATAACTTCTTAAATGAGTTTAGAGCATAAGCTGGAGGTGTCTGGCTGGAGGTGAGCACTTCTCAGAAGGTAATGGCCAAAGCATTTATTATAGCATGTGTTATTACAACCCCCAGGGATTTTGTTGTTATTTTTTGTTAGACAGGGTATATGCAGCCATGGATGTTCTAGAACTTGGTATGTACACTAGGTTGGCCTCAAAATCACAAAAGTCTTGCCAGGCTCTACCTCCAGAATGCTGGGACACACCCAGCTGGAAGATTTAAAGATATAGCAGGATGCTTTTTAAAACATAAGTTCTGTGCTAAAAGCACATCTAAAAAAAAAAAAAATCATACAAGTCCAGCTGAAATAGGAGAATGCTTAGAAGTGAGCTCAAGAGCTTGTTGTGGGCACCTCCTTCACACCCCACTTCCCAGGCATCTACTGGAAGATGAAATGAACATCTCTAGGTAGAAAAGGTAACCTTGAAGAATTCTGCTAAATGAATGAGTGAATCGAATCATTACTTCAACCCAACATAACTGGTATTACTACAGCTACCAGTACCAATAGGGGCATTCTGCTCACAGGTGGGATAGTGAGGACTCAACCTTCTGTGAAGAAGAATCCATTCAAGACTGGGTCACCGCTCAGTGGGTGAGCGCTTGCCTAGCATGTGCAAGGCTCAGACTTCGGCATAGCCCAGCACTGAGAAAGGAACAACAGGACACAAAAACCCAAACCAACAAAAAGTGAACAAACTTTTCAGTCAGATACATTCACTTGACTCCAACACTTTCTGTTTTTGTCTCACGCTTGTATAATCAAGTCTTCTACACGGACTTGCATGGTTCATAAACTGGCATCCACTTCTTTGGACATAAAAAATTCTACAGATGTATACATTTATTTTCCCCCTCAACTATTTAAATTTAAATGCTTTTAATCTTATAAAAAGAGGGTTTATCAGTACAGGGACTCTTCCCTTGCGTTCAGCAGGCCGCATGCTGTCACTCCAGGGTGACATTTTATGCTGTCCCTCACCCCTTTACACACAGAGGTTTTGTTGGAACTGTTTATTGCATTTATTTGTGTGTGTATGCATGTGCTCATGTGCTCTAGTGCATGCACACATGCCATAGCACACGTGTGGAGGTCAAAGATCAACCTGCAGGAGCCAATTCTCTCCTTCTACCATGTGGGCCTAGGGATGGATCTCAGATTGTCAAGCTTAGCAGAAAGCACCTTTTCCTGCTGACCCATTTTGTCATGGTAGAACCATTTAAAGTTTAATATATTTTTATATTTCCTCTTTATGTAGCTCTGTGATCATCCCAAGAATGACATATTCCTCTGAAACTATGCATGATTATTGAATCAAAGGAAATTAAAAGCCATTACATAGTACATAATTCATATATTATAGTCTATGTTCACTGTGTTCGCAACCATACACTGCCACGCACGCTCGTCTACTCCAGTCACATCCAAAACATTGGGGATAAAATCCTGATTAAGGATAAGAGGCAATAAGAATCCAAAAGGAGATCTGTGCCTCCTGGATAGACAGTCGCTGGTATCCCCTAAATCAGACGTGTTCCAGATCAGTCTTTCCAATCGTCAACACGCCCTCATAATTAGGCATAAAGGTACCCCAAGAAATGATTCGTAAATGGCTAAGATTGGGCATTGTCCCCTGGCCAACACAATGTTTCCAATCTATCCTAGTTTTAATACCAAGCCATCCATAGCTTGGAATTTCTCTCTAGGAACCTGCCTTGCCAGAGCTAGCAACAGAGATCTAGCACATTCCTTAGGCTAATAGATAGTTCACAATAGTTAGAAATGTTTTACATACTAGAGAGTAATGAAGGGCTTCCACTCAAGGACATTAGCTCGAAGTGTTAGGTCAGAACCCTAGTCATTGCCTCCAGCAAAACCATAGAATTAGTATAGGAATACCAAATTAACCCCAACAGGGAGGGCTCCACTCCTCTTCCTCCTGCTTCACACCTGGCTACCAGATTCCACTGACCTTGATGGGCGGTCACTTGCCTACATGACCTCAGTCTGGCACCTCTTGCTTAACCCCCGCCCGCCTACATGACTCTTGTCATCTGCCCTGCTTGCTGTATGGTATTTAAGCCTGAATTTCACCTTGTACAAATACATTCAGATTCAACACACCCTTGTGTCTCGAGTCTGTCTGTCATCCGTCAACTTATTGCCCACCTGACCAGAATTCTCATCCCGTGGAAATTGGGGTCCCCGCAACGAACCCAGTCCACGGCACATACACTATAGTCCTGCTTTTGCATTCTTTGAGACAGGGTCACTTGTAGCCGAGGCTAGCCTCAAACTCCCAGTGGAGCTAAGGATGATGCTGAACTCCTGGTCTTCCTGCTTCTGCATTCTATGTGCTGGCATTATGCCAGTGTCAGACTCCCTCAATTATCCTCAAACATACAACATCCCCTTCTGTTTAGGCCTGGGACCTAGAGAAGAATGATGTATAAGAATGTATCCTTCAGCTCTTTTCTAACCCAGCACCCACCTACCTCTTCCCCTATCCCACTGAAGCCTTTCTTCTTCTTAATACCGACCGCTGTGAAGGCTGTTGCATATGCTCGCTTGTGTCTTTCCATCTCATCATAATGAGATGTATGTGAACATTTTTAGTCAGGAGTGACACACAGTGGGTGTTTGACCTGCTGGGTCAGTCACAACAGGTATCCCGAATCATGTGTGTGCACTATTGTTGAGGACGCTGCTTGGTCTCTTGATTGGAGTGGGGACTTCCTAGGTGCTTCACTGTCAAGTGCCACTCCTCTCTGTCATTAACAGCCTCTCTGGGAAGTGCTACTTTCATTCAGTCCATGCAGAGAGCCTATTTTTAAGCAACTACCATGATTCTTGCCTGAATTAGTGAGTACAATGAGAGCTCTAAAGATGGATTTTTTTTTACTGCTTTCTCCTTCCTGTATCTATTAGCCGCCCTTCTTTTATAAGCCCTTGTGACCACTTCTTTCTTGATATATAGTTTTCGAAGCATTACTAAGAACATGTGGGTTTTTTAAAAACTAATTCAGTGTATAATAAGACTTTGTAATTGCTATTCTTTCTGGTACTCAGTGTCCCACTGGAGTCCATTCAATCTACCCTGCATGCCCTTTGAGATGGTCTCTCTGGATATAATACCAATCCTCGCTCTTTGATTTAAGACATCCTTGGCTGACCTTGTACTTCTCTGTGCACTTTGAAAATAGATAGAGGTAATCCCTGTTTAATGAACTACATGAGAAAACCTAAGTATTCCCGACTAGATTTATCTGCTGAGTCAATGCTCAAAGGGAAGCTGAATCTGTTCTTAATTGATTTATATTCTTAAATGTCTAGCCTGATGCTGCCACCTTTGTACTTAGAAAGGCACTTTTAATGCATCCCCATTTTCAAAAGTCTGAGGTAGTGGAAATCAGCCGAGGATAACCAGATGCAGTTCTTTCTTTGTTAACTGTTAGATAGCATGGAGTACTTACTTCCCTTAAACCCGAGGAAGATGCAGAGGAAGGCATCAACTCTGAGAAAGCTGCAGTAAGTCAGGGGACAAAAGGAGGAAGGGCCGGAGATGGAGGATGCGCCACGCTTATCCCTTACACTGTTAAATCAGCTCTCCACCACAGCCTGGCTTCACCTTCATGAGCTGGCACTGAGCGTGCTCAGACACACACTCTGAGAACAGTACTGCCCGCCCAGATGTGTCATATGTGTGTGTCATAGCACAGCTGTCAGAGTAGCACAGTGGAGTGCTGTCCTACAGTTGAGATGGTTCATTTCCTTATTTTTTTCAGATCTACAAATATTTTCTGATGAAATAAAATTAAGCCATTACCTGCTTACAATGCCACTTTCACCAGGGAACAGGAAACATTTCACTTTTTATCCACTTTAATTTGATAAATGAACCCAAAGCAAAATTTCACACTTGAGTACTCTCTTTAGAAATGAATAGAATATTTTTCTTGATATCAGAGAAAAAAAAGAGGAAAGAGAGAAATTATCTGGTACTGACTTCAAGAAACTATGTTTGTTGTTGTTGTTGTTGTTTTCTAAGATGGATTCGCATTGTAGCCTAGTCTGATCCTAAACTTTCTACATAGCTGAGGTTGGCCTTGAACTTCTGGTTCTACCTACGTCCATGTCCAGAGTGCTGGAATTACAGGCATGTACCACACTGCCTTAAAGCAAGTATCTTTTAGCAAGTGGTAATACAGGTGGACACAGGGACGTGATATGTGCCAATAGCAATGGGTCCTCTGCTCCTATGATAGTACAGTGAAAGAGGAAGCAGAGGAATCCCTAAGAACTTTGCTGTACAGTAAGATGGTGCTACTGCAGTTTCATGGAAGTTCTGCCAGCATCTGTTCCCATTACTGTGAAAGGATGAGGAAAACTCCTACCGAGTAACACACCTCTGGAATACATATTAAAGCTACTTAATTTAGAAAAATCCATTTACCATGGAAGGCAACAATAAGGAGGCTAGGGGAACACTTCCATACTCATCTCCAGAATAGACTCCACGGTTTGGTGACATCATGAAATTAGCTTTGTAAACGTGGCACAAGGTAATAGCTGACAACAGTGTCAACAGAGGACATACTAAAGCCTGCAACAGTTTACTCCTTAAAAAAAGTAATGTGGGTGGTAAGATGGTGCAGCAGGTTTATAAAGGCTTGGCCACCAATCCTGAGGACCCAAGCTCCATCCCTGGAGCCAATCAGGTAGAACTGACTTCTCCTGACTATTCCCTGTAGTTGTGCAGGGAGGGAGAAGGGGGGGGGGAGGGGAAAGGGGAGGGGAGGGAGAAGGGAGAAAGAGAAAGAATAGAACAGTCAAACAAACTGCATGGTACCAAGCAGGGGGACTTCAGGCTTGGTGAGTGGAGATTCTGGGAGGATGCTATAGGCACCGGTTAGTCTCACCACAAGTGAGACTAACTCAAATCCCATGAGTCCCAAGCATTTCTGAGATCAAGACTTCAATTTTCTTCATTCTAACTCTTTGTCCTCAAACAGTGCTTTGGGTAAACATGCCTCATCAGAACTGGGAACCTGGTCTGTTCTAGAAACCAGAATATTTGCTATGCTTTGCTGTTTGTATCTGTGGCATATGTGTATGATGTGTGTATGTGGCATATGTGCTTATGTGTGTAAGGGGAGTGTACATGTGAGTGCATGTGTGTAGGCAAGAGGTAAATACTATATGTCTTCTTTAATTGTTTTCTATCTCATTTATAAACCGTTATTTTTTTAAAGATAGGGTCTGCCACTGAATCTGGAGCTCACTAATCTGGCTATCCTGGTTGGCTGGCAAGTCCCAGGGATCAGCCTGTCACTGACTCTCCAGCAACGGTATTTTAAGTGCATTATAACCATATGTGGACTTTTATGTGATGCTGGGCTTGAACTCAGGTCTTTGTGCTTGCTGGGCCATCTCCCTTGCTCTCATCCCATTCATATTGACTCCTTTTACTTCTCTTCCCTTCTGATTGGATTCCAAAGAGAGGCTCTGAAAATTATAGATGCATTACTTGATTTACTCATCCTTCTTTTGGTTTGAGACAGGGTCTCAACTCTATATTGCAGGTATGACTAAAATGCCCGACATAGCCTTGGCTAGCCTTAAAAGGAAAATATTAAATTCAAATGCTCATCAGTCGGCCTGTGTCAGCCTACCAAATGCAGTGATCATTGGTCTGCACATCCTGCTCTTTCCATCATTTTAGAGTACTCCTTTTTTCCCCCCAGTGGAAAAATGTGATAAAGTTTCTCTTGAGCCACAGGTTAACCTTGAAATTTGCTATGTAGCTAAATATGACTCTGAACTTCTGAGCCTCCTGCCTCTACCCCCTAAATCCTGGGATTTCAGGTGTGCACCCCATGCCTGGCTTAGGAAATAATTCAACAGAATCTATTCCATCAATGAGAGAATGTCAAGAACACAGCAATATTGTACACTATTTTTTTTCCCTCTGGATTTGAACTTGTTTAAAATGACCTCAAGATTTAAGATAAGCTACAGTGAAATGCTGAGTAAATTTCCTATGGAACAGACCTCCCATATATATCCAAGGGTATTGGTTTATAGCAAAGCATGAGAGGCTTGGTGCCTATAGGTACAATTTCTTTTGTTCCCAGAAGAGTCATTTATTGAATCTCCAAAACTTGGGACTTCCATATCAAGTCCCATGCTCATGGTTCCTTTAGTTCTTTGGGTAAGAGGCCACAAAGCACATAATGAAGAGCTTTGTCACAGCCACCAAAGAGAATCTTTAAAAGCTGGGCATGGCGGCCAGACAAGAGCCTGTCTCAAAGTACATAGAGGGCAAAGCTGGTCTGGGGCACATATCTGCAGCATGAATTATATGGGTGTGGTGACCACCAAGCCCAGAGCCCTGTTGTTAATTATCCACAAATCAGCAGCTCACTAGGGCCTCGTAAGCATTTTGGTGGGCATCAGTAACATCTGATTCTTCCCAAACCTGTCTCTTCCAGCCCACCCCCCCTCATACTGTAGTACAAGGCTGTGTGTGAGAAAAATATGGCTTCTGTTTTCCCTTCCAGCCTCAGCAAGCCTCCCTCTTTCCCTTTACTCCTGTTACACTATAATGAGCAGTATTCTAACTGGTTTCCTCTGTCGAGCTCCCGAGGCTCTCTCCTGGGTTTACTTACTCATCCTCTTCCCCAGCAACTGCTTTTCCAAATGCCAGTGTACCATCAGTAACTGTGTACCTAGTACAATGCTTAGAACCTTCCTCCAGGAAACCCTCCTTGACAACACCCCCCCCCCCCCGTAGCCTTCTCTGTTTCCATAGCAACCAGCACCCTTCTCTTAAAACATACTATCCAACTGTATCTAACCTTATTAATGAAGAGTCACTTCAGTCCAAAAATGAACATGGACACATAAAAGATAGATTTTTTTTTTAAATGATAAACTGAGATGAAGAAAAACATGAGGTCAGAATTATGGCTGAATACCACAAGTGATACCACTTTAAGGCACTGGCTGCTTTTTATAGTCAAGCACATTCCTTCTGCTCTCAGCTTTTGAACTGGTAATACTAACAGCGGGTTCCAGCAGGGGCAAAACCATGTGTAAGGGTGCAGAGTCCACTGCTGGGACACAAGGCCTGGAGTTGCCATGAGTCTATTTAAGAGATTATTTTTTAGTCTGTGGTCTATGTATATAGGCTCCTATGTGTGCAGAGGCCAGAGGTCGATGTCAAGTGTCTTCCCATATATCACTCTCCACACGCAACATGTTTTGAGAGAGAGAGTCTCTCCCTGAACCTGGAGCGTAACATTTCAGCTTGACTGGCTCACCAGCAAGGCCCAGGGATGCTTTTGTTTCCAGTGCTGGGATTATAGATGCGCACTGCCATGGCCAGCTTTTTTAGATGGTATCTGACTCAGGTCCTATGGTTACTCAACAAGCACCTTACTCGCTAAGCCATCTCCTCAGCTCCATGTACCTTCTATGTAAGGAAGTCTGAAATACAGTAGGTAACATACATAACAAGTTCTCATAATGCAGGCATGCACAACTGAAACAGACACCTGATATTATCTGATACTATGTTCATACTTTTAAAAAAAATGCTTAAGATAGGTCTTAGTTGCTACTATGTAGCTCAGGCTACAACTCGAATTCACAGTAACTCTTTCACCTTAGCTGTCCAAAAGTTTAGATTACAGGCATGAGTCACCACAGCCAGCCTGTTCATACCTCATGGTCCACACCATGTGTGTGGCACCGGGCACTGAACTTGACTTTGCACATGGTAGGTATGTACTCTACCACTCAACTGCATCCCCAGCCTGCTTTTGAGTTTTCATTTAAAGCCTGGGTCTTATTAAGTTGTCCCAGCCTTGAACTTCCAGGCTGGCCTTGATCTTCTTGACTCAGCCATGTTCACACCCTTTCCTGCTTGATCATAAACCCTTCTCATAGACCTTATGATGGAAAGGAAATGCATGCCTCCAAAAAGAAAGTTTTTCTTCCCATGACCTCATGTCAGTGCTACACTCCTGCCTTCCAACGTCTAAGCAAATCCAGGAGTTGAAGTTACTTGCGTGTCAGCTCCTGGATCTATCCAAATTAGCATTCTGATGGTGCCATTCAGTATGGCAAGGCTATTGGGAAGCCATGAATATCTGGTACACAATAAATGTTTCATGGATAAAGAAATGAGTCTAGCCTTTTCTTTGGAACCAGAGTTTCTGACAATTCATCACTATGTAACACTTGACCAGCAAACAGTCCTGCCTCTTCCCCCATAAATTATTTTTATTTCATTGTTTATTCTGGAACGAGGACTCATGTAGTCCAGGCTAGCCTAGAATTCCCAAACCTACCTTTTACTTTCTAAATGTTGGGATTACAAGCATGTGCTACCACACCGCAATCCTGGGTTTTACTGAGGGCCAGTGGCCATCTCTCCAGCCTCTCTTTCATCCATGATCCAGGTAAGAGGTCTCCATCAGGGGCCTCCATTGTCCTCTCTTTTGACAGGCATGCCCTTTGACTGCACACCAAGTTCATTCTTAGAATCTACAGACAATCCTTTTCCAAATTGAAATATTGTTGATTTCAGGACCAAGACAAAAGTCTTTGCCTCACTAGGTATAGTGGGTACACAATGGTAACCCAAGCATTAAAAAAACTAGAGCTGGAAGATCAGGAGTTCAAGGCTAGCCTGGACTACAAGATAGCCAGTCTCAAAACATACAGTAAAAAGTGTTTCTATTATGAGCTAAAATTAATCTCTTTTGCCAGAGTGTTTTTACAGCCATAGAAATTAAACTAAGACCTGGGGCTGGGACTGGGCGGTGAAGTAGTAGCTACATGTTGTCATAGTCCATAACCCACTCTAAAGTGTCATCCAGATAGAAAGGCTATCGCAGACTAAATCTGCAGAGAGAAATTCAGCAGTTATGATGTGGACCAACTCCTGTGCAAGTTAACATTAGTGTAGCCGGCTACAAATGAGACACACTGACCACAGCCTGTGGTTGTCAGCCTTGTGAACAAACCATTAAACTAATAACTGCTGGAGTTGAAGACAGAGGTGGCTCAGTCATTTGCAAAGCACAGAGACCTGAGTTCAAGTCCCAGAACCCATTAAAAAGCCAACCATAGTGATGTATAGCTGTAATCTCAGTAGAGACACAGACAGGAACCAGCAAGCACCAAGTCCTAGTGTGAGACATTGTTTTAAAATACATGGTAGACAATTCTGGATAAATGACCGTTGAGTTTGACCTCTGGCCTCCATCTGCATACATACCTATACAGATGTGTGTTTCCACATGTGTACAAGCACACATGAGGAGAAAAAGCACCGACAAAAAGCTCACATGATGACTTATGCCTGCAGCAATGAGATCATGGGGGCCGGAGGGACATGAATTTAAGGTCATCACCATGCTTACAAAGGTGAAGGTCCAGCCTGAGCTACAGGAGACCTAGTCTGAACTCCACACACATGAACTGCTGATATCAGAAAATGAGGCAATTACTTTAGACTAGTTTTTAAAAATAGCATCTTGACCAGGTCAAGTATATTTTCACTAAATTTTAGACTGCATTCAAAAGCTTAAAATTATATATTGAATTACGTGGCTTGAAAGTACTGATGGAAATAATTGCTGCTCTATTGTTGGAAAGGGAATTTGAAAGCGCTGTTCTAGTTAACTCCAGCCTGCTCCAGTTCTCCTCTAAGCAAATCACAGCAGGAGATGAACGACCGGCTCTTCAGCAGGAAAGTCTCTCTGGATTTTGAACTGGTCTGACACTCATTAAAATAACCGAGAGAATGGGAGATAATTAGTGAGCTGATAGCGCCAAGCCCAAGCCTGAGACACACACACTGGCTTCTCCAACCTCCTGGCAGTTTTTAAAGGTATTATACTGGAAGTGGTGACAAATTAGGGACCATTAATCAGTTACATAAGAACTGCACCCTTCAAACACTGAACACCCCTAAGAAGCCCGGGGAAAAAGCTGCAGATGGTTTGGAGAGCAAGTGTGTGCACCCGCCCATGCTTGGATACATACTTGTAAAGGACAGAGGAGGTCAGAAAAAGGTGTCAGATTCCTTGGAGCTAGAATTTATGTGGTTATGAGCTGGGTGCTTATTTTATTCCTCAAACAGAGCACCAAGCACTCCCAGTCACTAAGCCACTCTTTCTCTGACATTGCCTGTTGTTGTTGTTATTGGTTTTTTGTTTGGTTTTGTTGTCTTTGTTTTTTGAGACAGGGGTTTTCTGTATAACATCCCTGGGTGTCCTGAGACCTGATCTGTACACCAGGTTGGCCTCAACCTCTCAGAGATCGTCAGCTTTTGTTTCCAGAGTGCTGGGATCACAGGCGCGCTCCACCACGTCTGAGGAACAACAAAGCCGGCTACGGTGAGCACACTGTCCTCCCAGGACTTGGGCAGCTGAGTCAGGAGGATTCTGAATTCATAGTCATCCTCCACATATAGGAGTTTGAGGTCAGCCTAGGTTAGTTACACCCTGCCTCAAAAACAAAACAAAAGACCACTAAACAACAACAACAACAACAACAAAAAGCACTCTTTGCTTGAACATTAAAGTGGCCCACATCTGTAATCCCAAGCATGAGGCATAAAGACTGCATGACTTTAAAGCCAGCTTAAGTGATATATTTAGTCCTAGGTAAACCTAGGCTATAGAGAAAGAAAGACCTTGTCTCAAAACAAAGCAAACACCAGCCACCACCTCCAAAACCAAACCAACCAAACAAACAAACAAAAAACCCACCCTTAGGAACTCAAGTTGTTTTTTAAGTTTTCAGCCATTTCCCTTCTTTCAGCCAGAACCTAAATTTAATAGTTGTTGACCAAGTACTGGATTTTTCTTTCCAAGGAGATCAATGGTACACATTATGTTCTGTGATCTGAGAAGTAGCTCTTCAATCCCAATTATTATAATGTCTATGTCTTAGGCATAAGACATAGCATGTTACCTTAGGGCCTAACCCTTCCCTAGTACAACTGCCCGTGTTGGGCCTTTATAGAAACAGAAGCACTGAAATTGAAGTAAACATGAAATTAGAAACCTAGGGGCCATCAGCCCCTGAGAAAAGCTACTCCTCACTTGAGTCACCCTGAATGGTTCGATCCGGGAGGGGCATGCCTCCTCCTCCCTATACATCAGCACAACACGAATGTTTTTGGAAACAGGAAGCTGCTTCCTGCATCTGGTCCCGGAGGGCTCTTTCCAAGTCTGATGCATATCTGTTTTAATGAGACTTTAAAACCCAACCAGGGGCACCGCACATTGCGTGTGGGCTGGACACCCGCAGGGGCTTACCATACAAGTGTCTAGGTCTTCCAGCCTCTCCACCTCGGTGAGTTCCTCTACGGTGAGTAGGGCCCGTTTCACTGGCTTCTCCTCCACCAGCTCCACCTCTAGGTCCTCTCGCTGGGGAAGGCTCTTGCTTAGCCTGCTAAAATGGTTGGCCTAGCATCAAGAGAGCACAGGAAGAGTTGATTAGTGAATTCCTGAAGATGTTTTCCACAAGGTGGTGCTGTAGAGAACCTTGTAAGTCTCAAGAAAATTTGTTATTAAGTGAATAATTAATTTAGCATTTTAAAAATAGGTCTTACTATCTAATCCTACCTGGCCTAGACTCTCCCTGCTACTTTGGCCTGCTCTCCTGAGTGCTTGTATATACGTGAGATATAAGAAGCCTCGTAGATGCTGTCATCAGGACTGGCAAAATAGCTTCAGCAGGTAAAAGCATGTGCTGCCCAGACCAAGCTGGTAAGTCAACTCACACTTACCACTGTTCACTTTCCACATGCTGGAAAGAGAACAGACTCCAAGGAGTCCTCTGACCCCCCTCCGTACGCATGTCAACACACGGACACACCCAAATACACCCAATAAAATATATATTTTGGAAAAATTTTTTAAAATTAATAAATGAAAATACTACTTCATTGAGAATAAAATAAGTAGTTTTCCTTTTATTTATCTTATTTAGTAGGAATTTTATTTTGTATCTAGTTGCTTAACAATATCTAACAATGATAAAAAAATGATTCCTACTTTCACTATTTTTTAAATATTAAAAGGAAATAAAACTTAGTAAGCTACCTCCCATTGTTTTCATGTATGGGATACCATATTTGATGAGTCATTAATTCCACTTTTATGTTTTAGTAAATGTAGAAACACAAACAGTACAGACTGGAACGCACTGGGTTGATTTAGACACCAGAAGGGATGAAGAAGCAATTGACAAAGTCTACACAAGCCCCAGGACTTCCTTAAGCTCCAGTGTGAGGAAACTAATTGAGACCAGCTCCCTTCCTAAAGTAGCACTGTTTTTATCCACTACTTAATTTTCATAACCCAGACCAGCAGGACTGATGCTAAAATGAAGCTCAAGGCAACAGGACAGGATGGTGGGGATTTATGTTCATTGTCAGGACCACCCAGGAATCCCACCTGGCCTGGCTGTGACTCAGCAGGGAAGGCTTGCCCTGCAGATGGGTGTCTCCCGCCCATAGGCTGAAGGGAAAGGGGATAGTCTATCCCTCCCTGCTTCCTGTTGGTGGCTGCAATGTGACCCACTGTCTTAGCTCCGGCTGTCATGTCACCCATACCAGAATGGACTGCTCCCTCCAATCATGAGACAAAATAAACCTATACATACTTAAGTTGTCTTTGTCAACTATTTTGTTACAGTAACGAGGAAACAAATAATAAAGTACATTAATACCAACCCCTTTCAAGCATTAAAAAAAAAGGGAAACAATACTCTGAGTACATTCTTGATAAAAGGCAAAAATGTGAGCATTTCAAACTTCCCATAAAGGCCTCCCAGGTGGAGTCCAGCCATAACATCATCCAGCACTGACAGCATCCTGGACCCATGGGACATAGTAAAAGTTTCTAAAAATAGCATGTTCCAGGCCAGCCAGGGCTACATAGTAAGATCATGTCTTTAAGCACATTTTTAAAGAACACGCTCCTTTGGTGACCCTAAACAATGAATTTCCTCCTGCTGAGGTGAGGGTGCTGCTACTTTAGCTTGATAAGCCAGAAATTTGTTTTCTATACAGAGCCAATCTGGCATAGGCTGCATGTTGATAACACACAATATAGATTTTAGAAAACAATAAACATGTGCTTAAATAAATATTGTGGTCCTGTGGAATTGTTCTGGAAACTTCTCAGTAGCCCCTGCTATTTTTTAAACTAGTGAATGTTCAGACTGGTAATGTGTTACTGGGCCAGCGGGGTCCCTAGGCAACATTTGGAGTATTGTTGCTATAGATACAATTGTCTTTTGGATTTTAAAGAATAGTCTTGGCTGGGTATTGCAGCATACACATTCTGGAGGTGGAGGCTGGAGAAGGAGTAGTTCAGGATTATCCTTGGCTGTGTCTAGAACTGAGGCTAGTGTGGGCTATCTATCTATCATCTATCCATCTATCTATCTATCTATCTATCTATCTATCTATCTATCTATCTATCTCTAGCTAACATAAATATAAGAGATAATCTATTCCAAGGAAGGAGGAATGGGTAACGTGTAATAACAGAACATAGGAGACTGAGGCAGGAAGATTGCCTCAAGGTCAGTCTGAGCTAAAAATAAGACCAGTCTCAAAACCCCAAATCCATTCTGAAATAATCCTACCAAAGCAATATTATGAGCATATATATAGTACATAACTAAAAATGTTCGTTTTAGACACTAGTTTTAACATCATCTACCACAACCTTTGACCTTCATTAAAACTGGACAAGATTCTAAAAATGTTCACTTCTATCCTTGGTCATTCAGTTCTAATACATCCCAAAATGGCTAGAAGCAGTAGAAGAGGAAGGAGGAATTCCAGGCTCTTCACCCATCATGCTGCAGAGAAGACAGAGAAGAAATCACACCCCTTTCCCAGAACCCAAAAGAGAAAGTTCAGCTTTCTCTGGGCCAGCGGGGCACTCACCAGCTTCCGATGGCTGTTGGAGAGAGAATCCAGGATCTCATCCACGATTCGGTCAGACAAGAATGAGGCCACTGTCAGCTTCACCTCACTATGGACAGCAAAGGGCAGAGAAGCCTTTTAATTTGTATTGGGGGTTTGGCAGGGGTGGGGATAGGGCAGAGGGTAGGGGCACCTGCCAGGTTGTGCCAATAGGCTAACTGGGATTCCATTCCTGTCTTTGAAAATGGAATGGAAAAAATATGAGGATAAAACTAAGGATTCCCCAAAGTAACTCTTAAACACAGCCATAAACACACAAGTAACAGGCGCCCATTGTCAATGTCAACCTGTCTCTGAATTTGCAGCTTTAAAGATTTAGCGGTAGAAATGGAAACCATATGGACAAAGAGACACTCAATAGGAACCGCATGGGCCACGTGGCACATTGCACCTACTAACAGGCATGAGCTGGCCTGGACTGCAGAGAATTCAGAAAGTCTAGCCTGGCTATTAAGCCTCAGTTATCCCTTCAACACACACACAGACGCACGTGCACACACAGCACATAAAATGTTCACCCATTAAGCCGTTACACTATTTCTGCTTTGACTGCTTGGCAATGTTAAAAACACACTATAGCAGAGGTTATTAAAATTTTTAGTTTTGATGCCTCTTAATCTGAGCCCAGACGATTCCCCAGCAACACAGGAGGCTTATCGGTTTTAAGTAACAGGCTCAGTCACTAGGCTCCTTCCAGATGGCTCCTGTTCTAGTTAACATTTCAGCAATTCACAAGGCTCCACGATCCACGAGCTTTGGGGCTGAATCACTCCAAAGTGCAAACCTTCACGTGTCCAAGATCTCTAGGAAAGGGTTAGGAAGTCAGTCTAAGTCTAGAATCATCTTCTGAGCTTACCTGCTTTGGAAGTCAATAATTTTTTTTATATTTTCAGAACAGACAAATGAGCTGTCAAAACAAAATTGCTTAACCCTAAAAGCCAAGGTTGAATGTGTATTTGTGCAACAGGAAAATCTCTGTTAGCTAAGTGTAACAATTTGTACTGAGACTTCCCCACTCAGAATGGTTACTGCTGGGGGTACAGAAGGAGGGGATTAACTCTGATGCTTGTGTAAATCTGCCCATTCTGTTTTCTTAAAACAAGATCTCACTAATACTTGATTTGCCTGATATTTAATTATCTAATACTTTAAGCTGGTTGTGATGGCTCACAATTAGAATCCCTAGACTCAGAAGGCTGAGGCAGGAGGACTGACTTGAGTCTAAGGTTGGCCTGAACTACAGACAGACCCTGCCTAAAAAGCATGATGATGATGAAAAAGAAGAAGGAAGAGGAGAAGGAGGAGGAAGGATGAGGGGGAGGAGGAGGATGAGAAAGAAGAAGAGGAAGAAGGAGGAGAAGGAGGAAGAGGAGGAGGAGTTGAAGGAGGAGGAGGAGAAGAAGAAGAAGAAGAAGGAGAAGAAGAAGAAGAAGAAGAAGAAGAAGAAGAAGAAGAAGAAGAAGAAGAAGAAGAAGAAGAAGAAAGATGGTGAAGAAGGAGAAGGAGGAGGAGGAGGAAGTAGAGGAGGAGAAGCAGGAGGAAGAAGAATTAGAAGGAAGAGGAGGAGCAGGAGGAGAAGGAGGAGAGGAAGAAGAATGACCATTTAGTTAAACACATCAGAAGTATTCAGGTGAGATTCATTCTGGTCTCATACCAAAAACATGGAACAGAGTCCTACCTGGGCTTCTGGAGGACACTGGAATTTGATGGTAAAAAGCATTCCCTGATTCTCATTTACCATGCCTGAGATTATGTCTCTTTCTAATCCTCTAGGCTTAGTACTTCACATTTCTCTTTCTCCTTCTCTCTGAAGATGGGAGGGGTGGTTTATGGGCTCCAAGGTGTAGTGCCAAAGTGAAGACTTAAAAATGCCACTATTGTTTGATGTCTCTAATGTTTTCTATCATGTTGTTGCTCATCTGAATAATTTTTTTCATCAATATTCACAAATAGGTAAAAGGGGAATCTTTAAATGTTTTGGAACTTGGCGTTCAGCCATCTCACTCCCCAAATAAGAAGCATGATGAGAAGAGGCATAAGGGAGAGGTGAACTGAGTATAATGGAGCACTGACGTCACGACTCAATAACCTAAGAAAGTTTGTAATTACATCTTCGGAACACTGAGATCTTGGCATACTCCTCAAGACTTTCCAAAAAGATATCTAAAGACTGCAAAGCCTGGAATAAAAATATGGTGATAGAAAGGGAACTCACTCTAGAGGTGTGAGGCAGGAGGATTGCTGTTAAGTTTCTGGCTAGTCTGGGCTATAGTTTCTGTACAGCCTAGGAATAGATTGAGGACCCATTTTCAAAACAAGCAAACCAAACCAAACCAAACCAAACCAAACCAAACAAAAAAAACCCCAGACATACAAAACAACAAAACTGGCAGGGGGAGGGGGAGAGGGAAGAGGAGACATTCTTAGACTTTAAGCCAGTGACTTAGAAAGTAGATGATAAATGCCAGAATCACAAACTGGGAATTACACTCATGTCCTCCTCCTTATACATATAACCCTTAGAGAGCTTTAGGCTCTATGCTCTTCAGTAATCCAGACATAACATGGCAGGACTCTTACCTGTGTATATAACCTGTACATTAACGCATAGCTATGTTTACATACATCCTCCTCTGTCTGCTAGCCATGGATCAACACACTCCTGTCGCCACCAACACTATCCTGCCAGGAAACCTGGTCTGTGCCTCACATACCACAGCTCCTTAGCTTAGTAACATGACGGCATACCTAATTTTGTTAAGAATGTCAATTCCAGACTGTTCCAACAGGACATTTTTAACAAAGGTGCGTGGGATAGAAATCTTTTCAGTGCTGGCATGGATCAGGTCCTTTCGGATGTGCGCTTTTCTCATGACATTGGGGCAGAGGTTCTCGGCTGCATCCACCATGGATTCTAGCAAACTCTGTAATGTAGAAGGGGGACATAATGACACAGCCATCAGAAAACACAGAGGTCAACACCAAACCCTCAGAGGACAGCACTGTCCTGAGGCGCAACCAAGGCTTCCAGACTGCCCCTAGGAAATCTGTAACTTCTGGGTGACTGTGAACACAAGGAATCTCTTTAGATCAGGCGCTTGGCAGGACCTGCACTTCATTCCAGCATCTGAAGTACTCTGCATGGCATCTGAACTTTACACAAGGCCAGGCATGAGAAGAATAAAACACACAAGCAGTAACCCGTCACACAGCAACTTGTCGTAGCAGACTGAGCTCCAGGTCCCAGAAAACATGCTTAACAGATACAAACTTGAGAATCAGAAATCTCTAAAATATATATGTGATTGTCCAAATCACACAACCCTCTAAATTATAAAGAACCACTCAATAGTTCTACCAAAATGCAACAGTAGAAAAAAACCAAAAGCACCAAAATGACTACCAATTTTACTCTTCTAAAAGAAAAGCTTTCATATTAGGTAGAACAGTTGTTATAAAACTGCAGCAGTAAGCCACATGAATAATAACAGATGAAAACATTTACAGAGAACCCTATAAACAACTTTAACAGCATATGTGTACACAGCCCTGAAGCATCTGAGAAATGACACTGCCGAGTCCATCCTTCCGGCATCTGTGAGGACGGATGGGAAAGTCACTCAAGCGATTTTCCGTCACGGGTGAGGAATGTGTATGCTAAGGAATGCCCAAGATGGCTGCTGCAGCTCCACTGTGGAAAAAGCATCTGTGTTCCTGTTAGAGCCAAATTTGAGACGCAGGGAAACGACACTGGACACAATTATTGGATTGTAATCCTAACACGGAGCAACAGGTCAAGACAGCACTCCACACTCTACGGCATAATCTCATCCAGGATGTTTTTCAGTCCACACGAGACTCTGCAATAGACTCTGATTCTGATATGCCTATGTTATAAGTAAGGAGAGTGGGCTCAGAGGAGGGAAGTGACCTGTTGAGCGGTACTCAGTGCTTCCTGGGATGAGGCAGGTAAGGCTAGGGGTCTCCTACCCATATCTTCTACTTCCTCCTCTACTGTTCTCTTCTGACACCCCAGTCTGTCCAAACTTTTGCTTTAGGACATCAGCAGCAGCAGCAACATCAAAAACCCTAAATACAGAATAAGAACACAAAAGAACCCTCTGACCAAATCAAGATCAAACTCACTAGAAATCCTCCTAAACCCACCAGGCCTCAGATCCTAAGTAAATCTGAAATTTACCAGTGAATTTTTTCACTATTTAGCCTGAGGGAAAGAAAATAATTTTCTACTCCAAAATCAACATGTTAAAAAGTAAGGCCAGAAGAGGAAAAAAAATAAGTCCTTACATTAAAACACTCAAAAAAACCCCAAAAACCCACATTTATTCTCTGTGACTGTCCCAGCAGTAACGTTAGGAGGCGAAAGGGAGGGGCCGGAGGCAAGCTGTCTTCTGATGCTTGACACAAGCTGGTCCAGCAAGCATGTGGCCTCTGAAAGCAGGAAGTCTGCAGATCTTCACTTTGCCCTAGGCATGGTGAGGAGGCTTTCTGAACTAATAATTTTGAAAATAGCCCAAAGACTTATTTGAATTTTTCTCATCTAATAATTAAAATCTCCACTATTGGCTATGATGTAGCATTATTCTGATCAAATATCAGAGCAAGAAGTAGTCACCATGGCTTATACACAGCCTGAGCAAGGCGCTGTGGTCTAGACAGTCAGGTCCTGGTCACCCTCCACCACCGCCACCACCACCTTCAGGATGAGCAAACCCAGGGGCTGAACTAGGCAGGCCTGTCCCCTTCTCATTCTCTGCAATAAAAGCCTATTTTCACAAAACAAGAATTACTTTTTTCTTTCTTAAACACAAGACTCCACCTGCTTCAGCTCTTGCTGCCATGGCACACTTACCTTAGAAACTCTGACAAATAGGAACAGGGCTCCTTCAACAATGAAAATTTGCTTTTGGTAGTGAAATAAGGAATGATTCTTACAGCTTAGGTAATTCTAGAAATTGTACTTTATTACACACTTTTTAGGAAATCAATGTATTATAAGGTTACCAAAATGTGAATTCCCTGCTCCCCCACTAAACAGCAAACTCTATTTTCTAGGTCAGTAGGAGAAGAAAGGAAGTAAAGGTCTTTCGATATGGCAAGTGTAGAAAGGTACGTGTTTCAGTTAAGATTGTTAAGCAGTAATACTGGATTATGGTTCTCTGAATGAGGACTTGCTCTGATTCATGATGGATGCTTTCAGAGGCAAAGGAACTCACAGGAATCTCACAGGTCCAGGAGTGCCATGTGAACAGGGAGCAGGGAAACCCAAGCACAGCCAGCGCACAGGCTGCCAGGAGCTTGGGGTCTCGGGGATTAGAGAGAGGAGAGAAGAAGGTTCTGTGGAACAGTGACAAGCAGAGCACATTGGTGGCATTCAATGAGGGCTCAGAAAACTCCCTGGCAAATGTAACACAAGCCTACCCACAAAACACTATCATCTATATTATCTCAAACGTTTCAATGCAAATGCCTTTTACTTTGGACATTTATGACCTAGTCCCTCCCAAGAAAAATGAGCCAAAATCAATTTCAACCACTCTAGGCAGTTAGGGGAAACAGGGCAATCCTCATCTCAGACAAGATAAAAAAACCCAGCAGTGTTGGAAGCTGTTTGACAAGAAAGGACTTGTGACCATGTTTCTTGCCAATTTAAATGACAGCCATCCTTACAGTTGTAAGAAATTCTTACAGATGCTCTAAAGGGGGTGTGTAGGGAAGGAAACAGATGGAAATAGGAAATTTTCAATAGAAAATACAGGGCTTGGCATGTTAGCTCACTAATCAAATGCTTACACAGCAAGCATAAAGCCCTGCGGCCAAGCTCCGGCACCATAAATAAGTAATCGTTCAAGCTCTACTCTGGTATTAAGGAAATAAAAACATACAGTAAGTTTTTTTTTCTTAGCCCATTATATTAAGAAAATATTGGAGGTATCATGCTGTACTCAGTACTGCTGAGAATACTGTAAACAAGCAGTTTCCTACAGTGCTTGACATGTTTGCAAATCTATACAATGGCACCAAGTGCTTCACCCAGCAATCGGGCAGTTACACAAATTCACCCTAAGAAAAGTTCATCAGAAATTAGAATAGGTCACTGTGGTACATCTACGTAGCAGAATACATTTTTTTTTTTTTTTTTTTTTT